>NC_086340.1:26336751-26636751 GCF_032445375.1 Bacillus rossius redtenbacheri
TCTCTAGTTAAGGTAAATTCGTCGTCATCTTCTTAATTTACTAGCAGAACTATAGAATGTGCAGAACTATAGAATGTGCAGAACCATATAATGTGCAGAACCATATCATAATCAGAACCAAAGAATGTTTAGAACCACAGAATGTACAGAACCATATAATGTGCAAAACCATAGAATATGCAGAACCATAGAATGTGCAGAACCATATAATAAGCAGAACCAAAGAATGTGTAGAACCAAAGAATGTGTAGAACCACAGAATGTGCAGAACCATAGAATGTGCAGAACCATAGAATGTTCAGAACCACATAATGTGCAGAACGGGGGTCTACCATTTGTCCGAATGTCAACTCGTCCGAATAATCACTTCTCCGAGCTCCTTTTGTTCGAAGGACCACTTGCCCTAGTGAAGTACAAAGTATTGCTAATGTCACGGTGGCCGAACGTTTAAAGGCATATATTTTCATTTGGACTACTATCAAAACTAAGCACTTCGAGCATGGTAGAAGTTACGAGGGTGAGCATGATTTTATAATACTATATTTAAAAAAAAAAAAAAAATACTGTCAAACAAGCGCTCCAGGCTCCAGCGCCTGACAAGTCACATCTGGAGCGACGTGGTCGTAACTAAACTTTCACTTTCTCTGGCAAGCGAGTTGGTGGGAGGAGGGGCAGGGGTTAGCTGTGTTTACGCACTTCCGTTCCGTTACGCCCGGCCAGCAGGACTGACGTGTGTCGTCTGACAGTAATGGAGAGTGGAGGAAATCTCAAAATGGCTTCAACAAAGGCGTTACAATACCACACTTGCCCCTACAGCATACATGGAATGAAGGTGCAGGAAGAAAAAAAAATCAAAATAGCTGTCGGGAGTGGGGCGCTCGATGGTGATGGCCGTAACGGAAAACGAACCATTCAGGAGTGTTTGGATGTGTTGACTGCAGAAGTCGAGGTCAAGTTAGAGGTCGAGGTCAAGTTCATCAAAGATGGCGGTCAAGGTCATTCAATATGGCGGTCTAATTCTGAATCCTTCGTCTGATGTCAAACATACCTTTTCCTACTGCTAATGATTGTCAGGGATTGACTAAACAAGCAATATTTGTTAGGGCATATACATATTTCCGAAAACTCAACCCTGCAAAGTTTCAGATGCGAAACGGAGCATGAAAATTTGAATTTCGCGCGCATCTAGGTGTCACACATCTGCCCGAAAGGACACGTGATTGTAATGCCATGACGTTCAAATGCTTAGTGGGAAACAGGGTGACGAGCGGGGGCATACGTTACAGTCAGCTCCACGCACTAGCTGGCAGCTTGAGTTGTACATTTGCAGAGACGTCTTTGCCGTGTCTTATTTCTGTAGACACGAATCGTTCTAAGCCAAATCTATAACTTAAATAAATTTCTGTGTCAATTTTTTTGCTGAAAATTCTTTTGAAACGGTTTTCACTAGAGTGCACAAAGCATGTCTCTCATAAATAAATACATTGAGTGAATTGATCAACTCCCGACATGTTCGCGTGTGAGGTAAACTGATGGAGTGTGAACTGACAACTGCTCCAGTGTGACACGTGTTTTCGCTTATCTCCGGTTATCCAGTCATCTCGCCGCGTCATAGACGACGCGACAGCATGGGCAGCTGCGTCAGCACTGCACCCGCGTGAGAGCTCGGTTTTCCGAAATTTCTCACCAAAGATAAAAAGAATGCCGACACGTGATTTTTTTTCTTCTGTCCAATTATCCTGTCAACGGGTCAGTAAACACAACGTAGTCCTTCCGTCAGAGGGCGTTTTTTTTAAAAACTCTTGTAGTGTTAGGAAATAAGCTAAGTCGTAAACTTTTTGAGTCAGTTATAATTGTTAAAAAAAAAAAAAAAACTTTTCCTATGAAAGGTTGAAAGGTTACATTACATCAAAAGTTTCTAAATTGTTATACTAATGTATTAATGTAGCTCTAGGTGTTTCATCACCAGCTTCAGAGTTGCCATCATCGTAGAAGTCAGCATCTTCACCCAGATTACTGCAAGAATTCGAAATCGTTAACGTCGAACCTTCTTCATCGTCTTTAAGCTTCATTTTTAGGAGTCCATCATTTTTACAAAGTACGGAGGAGGATCTACCTGAATTCGGTTTGAATGTATTCTCACTTTTCATGTTAAGGATACTTCTGTTATCTCCAGTCTTCCATAAATCATCGAAGTCCTTCAATTTAAGTTCTTTGTCGAGATCAGAAGAGCTATGAACATAATCTCTTCAAAGACAAGGAAAATTATTGACGTAATGCAGAATATTCTTCTTTAGAATACAAGCTCCATCGTTGTGGTGTTACAAGTTATATCGTGTCTTTTTAAGCTCTCTCTTCGCGTAAACGACTTGCTACAACGAACACAACTTAACATATTGCGAAGTGGATTTTTAACATAGTCATTCTTCTCGTGTTGTCTCCCATTTTTTTACAAGATTAATCCCTTGCTACAAAACTTACACCCGTGTCCTTTCGATAATACTGCAGACATCGAACAGGTATCCATATTAGTTACTGAGACTGACAGCAGATGTTTACTGAGAGTTATAAATTGGTATCATAAATTAGATATAATTTTTTAATATTTCATCAGCGAGAGTTAATTTATCTTATGCAAGAAACTTGCTGCAAGTTTTTCTAATTCCCGCCAACAGATAGCGTCACGTGATGTGTTGAGGTAAATATTATTTAATTTTTTTTTTCCGAGATGCGGGATGCTTGCGATCACAAGAGAAGGAAGGTTTCCCTAGACATCAAGGAGTAGGAAGTTCGTCTTGCATGTCAGTGCTTCTCAACTGTCACAAAGCATCTTATTTGACTGAGTAATGGATGTTTTTTTGTTCAAATTCAACTTCATTTAAATATTATAAGTGCTGATTTAGTAAAAGGAATTCAGAAATTTATAGAAACTCTGAAAAAAATTACATGCCTCTTTAAATTTAAAACATTTTCATGCACAGATTGATTTCTCAGAAATAACTAGAAGCACTCTAAGAACATCAGCAGAAGTTTCGACAGGAATAACCATGAGCACACGGAGAAAAATCAACAGAAGCGTCACTATGATTGACCACAAGAACTTGGAGAAACCAACAAAATATTTACAGGAATAATCAGGAGCTCACTGAGAAAACCAAGAAAAAATAATGACAGGTATAATCAGGAGCACATGGAGAAAACTAACGCACGTTTTACTAAATAAAAATCACAATAAATAAGAAAAATAATAAATAAAAAAATTACAAAAATTCTGGCTTGTGCTTGAACTCTATCCTTGCTCAACAAACGAGAAGTTCACAAGCTGACAGAAGCTGTGTTTGTAATTATTTTATAATTTTTTATTTTTTATTATTTTTTGTGAACTTGATTTAGTAACACGTGCGGTAGTTAGGAAATGGCAAGTAAAGGTTTGGAAATAGCTAGTGCCTGTTGATAAATGGCAAGTGACGGTTGAGAAATATCAAGTGATAGTTGGGAAATGGCAAGTGATGGTTGTGAATTGGCAAGTGATGGTTGTGAAATGGCAAGTGATGGTTGTGAAATGGCAAGTGATGGTTGTGAAATGGCAAGTGATGGTTGGGAAATGGCAAGTGACGGTTGAGAAATAGCAAGTGATGGTTGGGAAATGGTAAGTGATGGTTGAGAAATAGCAAGTGATGGTTGAGAAATAGCAAGTGATGGTTGGGAAATGACAAGTAATGGTTGGGAAATGGCAAGTGCCTGTTGGGAAATGGCAAGTGCCAGTTGGGAAATGGCAAGTGCCAGTTGGGAAATGGCAAGTGCCAGTTGGGAAATGGCAAGTGCCAGTTGGGAAATGGCAAGTGCCAGTTGGGAAATGGCAAGTGCAAAATGGCAACTGCCTGGTGGGAAATGGCAAGTGCCTGTTGGGAAATGACAAATGGCGGGAAATGGCATGCGGCGGTTGGGAAAGGACAATTGCCACTATCGAGCTGTCCGGTTCTATTCTCTAGCGTGTTTGACCACGTGAAGTTGTTTTACAAAACACTTGCTTACAGAACAACGACGGCAAGAGAAAACGCAGACCATTAGTACCACTTTCCAGAACTGTCAAATTTGAGATAATACAAGGAATGCTTCCTCATCGACCTATTCTTAACGTTTAGAATAAAAATTCGTTTCTAATTACTCTTGAGTGTACTGCTGTATGTGCGAGGAGTCATCGATTTCTTGAAGTTTCTCATTTTGGTGACTCAAGTTTCTCTTATCCCTAAGAAAGTTTAGTGGAAGTTTTGACTCAGACTATTATATACTTAAATGACCAAATTAAGAGTGCACAAACAGTATTTTAACATAAATTTATAATAAACCTGCATTATTTTATATATATTTTAAAATTATGATGGCGTTGATTATTTAAGTACACATACATTTTCGTTAAGTCATCTTGAGATTTATAATCCCTAGAAAATGACGTTAGCATATCTTCCTACTTCATGACCATGGATTAAAGATGTGTCACTTCAACTAATATTTGCCCAAATTTTTGTAGAGGCAGAGGGGAGGGAGACTCAATATCCCCCCCCCCCCCCTGCGTCGTCACCAGGGCTCGGACCAAGTATTCGCCCCAACTCACATTATCAGCCGTGAATAAGTTTAATTTAATATGTGAACGATGTGCAACATCTAACCTCGGTAACGAGCCAATTCATGTTTTTTTCGTGTTACCAATGCACTTATAATACGAAACTCGGGACACAAAATTCAACACAGAATTTGTTTTAAATAATGCCAAGCGCGATACACACACACACACACACACATATATGCAAATTGTGTTTTCAACTACATTTCTGGACACGAATCACACGTAGTTTCCACAACCGCCGCTAGAATTCGTTGCCGGAGCAGGTACGACGACTATTGAATCATTCCACTTGCAGACAGAAATTTTAAATTACACATTGAAATGGCTCCGATAAAAACGAAAGACTTGAAAAAAATATATATACTATAACTTGGCTTTGGAACTGATTTTCGACAAGGAATTTTATTAAAATACTGCCCATCTTGTAAAATTCACTAAAAAAATCAGTCGTTGCCACACATTTCCGTTCTTTGACTTATGTCGCATTCACGAAATTACTCCTACTAAATGACGTATACCGAGAGCTAAGGTGATACATATAAAAATTTTGTTGTCTGTAAAGTCGGTTTATGTACGATAGTTCAAACGTGACAACGTCATAACAAAACATTGATGAAATGATTGCATACTTTTATGAATAAAAATGAATCATTTTTATTGAATTATCACTATTTTGTATGGATACAAAGTAGTGAAATGAAATCTACAATTTAATTGATAAATTTACTTTCATTTGCACTCATTAATTTAAATATGTTTATTACTTTAACGAACAGATTATTTTAACTATAACTTTTATACATGTTTGCTATTTAACTTCTTCCAATCTGTGTTATTCTGTTAAGGATAGGACGATTATAGGAAAAGTAGGAAACGAATGGGAGTGCTTCAAGTTTAATGTGCCTCGAAAAAGTCAAATCGATGGTTGTTCCAATCGAGTGGAAGAGAGATAGATGAGGCGCAAGCGTACAATGAGCGTAACGGGACAAAGCGTAATGGGACAATGTGCGTAAAGGGACAATGAGTCATCCTTTTACGTGCGTGCAGCCGGCGTTCATCGATTTAATAGACGTTTTCAAGTCAAAAAAAAGTCTGAAGATGCACAGAAAGCGACTGTTCGGGCGTCTGACTCGGGTTCAATGAATCTCTGGTTGTTGTATCTTGGTCAGTGGGCTGTTGGGTCTGCGCGAGACTCCTTGCATAAAAGTAACTGCGGACGACGCGTCTGTGTGTGTGCGTGCGTGTGTGTGTAAGAGAGAGAGAGAGAGAGAGAGAGAGAGAGAGAGAGAGAGAGAGAGAGAGAGCTCGAAACAGGTTGGGCGTGTTTCTAGCAGTTGACACATTTACAACTGAAAAAAAAAAAGCCTATCACGGGACCGGCTACGTGGTGCAAGGCGAAATAAAAGCTTCCCGCGTCGCGCCGGCAGGTTGAAGCAGAGTGCGATGACCACATCGCCGTCACAGTTAAGGTGGAGCAATATACAGGCTGTTTCAGTTATTGGGTTGCTGTCATAACTTAGAAACACACAACTTAGAAACACACAAGACAATTTTCTAATTTATGACTTTTTAAGTTATGGTGTTTCTAAGTCACGTGTTAATAAGTTATTGTTTTCCAAGTTATGTGTTTCTAAGTTATGCCAGTTCTAATTGCGTGTTTCTAAGTTATGATGGTTCTTAGTTAAGACTTTCTAAGTTATATTTCTAAGTTGCGTGTTTCAGCTTTGTGTGTTTCTATAAGATTACGTGTTTTTTTTTTTAATTATTGATCGTTTTAAGATATGACTTTCTAAGTTATGGTGTTTCTATGTTGTGTGCGTTTCTAAGTAATGATCGTTCTAACTTTGACAGTTATAAGATATGTGGTTTTATTCATGAATGATAAACTATGGCTGTTCTAAGTTGTGACTTTCTAAGTTATGTGAGGATCCCTCAGTTCTTAACGGCCAAACTCTGGGACTCAATTGTGCATTCTTTACGATCGTCCCCTTCAAAATTTCACTACTTCACCGAATAAGGACGCGAATGAAGACATAGGTATACATAGAACTCGCGAATTGCGGGGCATAATTTTAATGGTTGGTAGAGAAAGCCAAAATGAGCAAATTTTCCGTTCAGGAACATTATGTCCGGAAACTAAACCTTGCAAAGTTACAGGCACAGACGGTAACACCAAAATTTGAATTTCGCACGCATCAAGGCACTGCACTAGCGGCGTTCAAACTCCGTGGGAAACAGCGACTAACCGGGCTCAGGTGTTTTGAATAAAGTCACACACTATCAACCAGTAGTCTGGTGTACAGCTCAGTGGATGGTTTCGTTGTGGTGCGTTTACACGTTTGGCTTTGGGAAGCCTATGATGTACATTCTATATTGCACAGACCCGAATACTCACGTTGGCAAGCCTTCTTTTCACAGACGAGAGAGCCAAAACATTATAAATACTTTAAAACATTGTGGAAGGTTGGTTATATTAGGTAAGTATAGCTACATTAAAAATACTGTAAAATCATTTTGTGGTTGCTTAGCAAATAACTTTTTAATATGTAGCTATCCAGCGCTAGGAAACAGTTAACATGATTTCACAGTATCTTTAATGTAGCTATCCTAACCAAATCAAACGTCCACAATGTTTTAAAGTATTTATAATGTAGCTAACCTAACCTAATTGACCATTAGTTATCATGAGTTGTATATTTATTTTCAATGAACCAAAAAAAAAACAACCGAAGATGCACGATCGGGTGTTTGGCTCTCTCGTCTGTGAAAAGAAGGCTTGCCAACGTGAGTATTCGGGTCTGTGCAATATAGAATGTACATCATAAGGCTTCCCTTTGGCTTTGGGAGATTAGCGCAGTGTTGACTGTTAGTTGAGTACGATGCTGAGATTACAGACTTGACAAACACCAGTAGCACGACAGACTTTGCTTTCGCAGATACGGCCGAACACGCACATGGTGTACAGGCAGGAGGAAAAGAAAAACGTGAACGAGTCTTACAGTACCTACTCGCTCGGTAAAGAGCAACTAAAGGTGTTCTCAGGTTGCAAATTAAACGTACAAAACAAAAACCTTGACACAAAATTTTACGTAGAATTCTTTAAAATAATGCCGAGCATAAAAAAAAAAAATACAGAAAATTTGTTTTCAACTACATTTCATGACGCAAATCGCACGTAGTTTCCGCAACCGCCGTTAGAATTCGCTGCTGGAGCAGCTACGTCGACTTTCGAAACATTCGATTTGCGGAGCGAACTTTTTAACCTTTATAATGAAACAGCTCCGATAAAAGTGAAAAAAAAAAAAAAAATACGTGAAGAAATTTTACACCCCGGCTTTGGACCTGATTTTCGACAAGGAATTTTATTAATATACTTCCAATCTATTTCAAATTAATTAAGAAGTTAATACTAAAAAAATTGGTTGTCTGTAATGTCGGACGATAGTTAAACGTGACAACGTCATAACAAAACATTGATGAAATGATTGCATACTTTTATGAATAAAATTGAATTATATTTAATTGAATTATCACTATTTTGTATGGATACAAAGAAGGAGTGAAATGAAATATACAATTTAATTGATAAATTTACTTTTATTTGCACTCATTAATTCAAATATGTTTATTACTTTAACGAAGAGATTATTTTAACTATAACTTTTATACATGTTTGCTATTTAACTTCTTCCAATCTGTGTTATTCTGTTAAGGATAGGACGATGATAGGAAAAGTAGGAAACGAATGGGAGTGTTTCAAGTTTAATGTGCCTCGAAAAAGTCAAATCGATGGTTGTTCCAATCGAGTGGAAGAGAGATAGATGCGGCGCAAGCGTACAATGAGCGTAACGGGACACAGCGGAACGGGACAATGTGCGTTACGGGACAATGTGCGTTACGGGACACTTTTTCGTGCGTGCAGCCGGCGTTCATCGATTTATTAGACGTTGTCACGTCAAAAGTTTCCATTTGTCTGTATGAAATTTGGTTCGCGCCATTCGCCAAAGATGCCAGCACCGTGGTTGTTAAACATTCCTTTCTTTGACTTCCGTCTCATTCAAGAAATTACTCCAACCAAATGCCGTTAACACATCACTAATTGCAAGAGGAGCAGTGCGCATTTAGCAAGGGCGCTTTCGCAACGAAAATGCAACGAATAGGACGACCTTCCCACAACCAGCGACATTCCATAAATGCGAGCTTCATAACACGATTTACACCAAAACGCGTGTGCCTGACTCTGGATGTCACTGCGATGCGATCGCGCGTCCTCTCAGCCAATGGAGAGGCGCCCCGAGGCTCGTTCATTTCAAATTTGCGCGTCGCTGTTCGCGCCCGTATCATGATAGGGTTTCATTTCCGGAAAGTGCCTGTTAAAATATAAATTGCTTGTTTTCGCATTCCCTGGCCACTAATTAGATTTAAGTACGCCTCGCAAATTTGCGGGAAAATCCGTACTGTGACGCTACAATCAATCCGATACCCCCATTCGATAAACAGTTTGATTTCCTGTCGGACAAACTCGTGTTTCAATATTTAAAGTCAGCTTTTCTGAGTAGGTATCTACCATTCCTGCAATTTTACAAAAACTTCAGTTTCCTCCCTAAAAAAACATAAATTTGAAAAAGTTTTTAAAAATTTTCTAAGAACAATAAGTTCCAGTGGTAAGATAAATATATATATAAATTCAATAATATATGGTTCTTCAATTTGCAAAGGCAATTACAGTAGGTAATAACTTACATTGTATTATGTAATTAACTCTAGTTAGTAACTTTATAACAATACTAGCTGCAATACCCGGCTTGCCCGGGCTGAACACAGGGTGTAGTTATTGTCTTCTTAATTTGAATGTCAAGTGTGAAAATTAATTTATATCACTTTCAGATCCCGACAGACATTCCGCTAGTTTATAGTTATTTACCTGGTATATATGTCATTTAGACTTTATAAAGCAATATAGAAAAAAGCTGAAAAATAAGAGATTACTAATATTGAAAATATTCCATTATCTAGCTAATGCTCGGCCTGCATTGCAATGCCTCATTCAGTTTTGTTTTGTAATATGTTTGAAGTAGTTCCACATATACAAATCATCTAACCATCTCTCTCACTATATTTATCTCTATCTACATTTATATACATCTATGTATCTCTCTATCTCTATTTATCTCTTTATATCTAAATATATACTTCTCACTATCTCTATATCTTCTATATATATGTCTCTATATAGCTCTATACATCTATAGGTACATCTTTTTATCTAACCCATTTCATTTTCTATACCTCGCTCTATCTCAACTTATCTCTCCGTCTCTATCTCACTAATATATATATAACTATCTCTGTCTCTCTTTTATATTGAAATAAATTGCCTCATGCGTGCGCACTTATACAACAAAAACAGATGAAGTGCCGCTATATAAAATGAAATAAACACATTTTTTGACACGATTCGTACTCCAACTATTGAAAAATAGTTATACCATCTCAGTAACCTTCATGGGCATGCGCATAACAAATCACCAAAATTTCATCGCAATCGGATGAATGGTATAGGAACGCATACGGCACAACCAAACGAAAATTTAAGACATGACAAACGCATCAAACGATGGTGCGTTTAAAATTCAAGGCAACTCTATCTATTGACGAAGTTAAGAACAAAACTGTTATTAGCGCCTTTATTTTGCTAGCCGCTGCGAGCTCCACTAAGCGGGCTGGTCTCACCAAGGAGAAAACTATGAATTTGCCACACACTATGTGTATGATCGTGTGTCAGACATAGAGAAATGACACTCACTCACTATTTGTATGTCTATGACCTATGATTTTTTCTGTGATAAAATGAAATTATCACTTTTTCACTCCCTTAGGGATGGAATTTCATATTAATATTTGGTCTATGTTTTAATCCAGGTTATAAGCTAGCTGTAGGCCAAATTTCATTCAAATCCATTCAGTAGTTTTTACGTGAAAGAGTAACAAACATCCATCCATACTTACAAACTTTCGCGTTTATAATATTAGTAGGATGTTCTTTTAGTTATTTTCGTGTTTTGTTTAGTTCTTTTACACATAAGATTCGTTGGCACAATGTTAAAACGTTCTCTGTTTGATAACTAAAACAAAAATTCATTAATTTATTTTTGAAGTGATACTTCTTTGCAGAGGGAGCTACAATTTTTGAGCGTTACGAAAATTCCGATCGCATGATGGGAATAGTTACGTACGTAGTGGGGGAACCGGTAGAGGAGGAGACCGCAGAGGAAAGGTAGAAATGATGCAGCATACTTGCACACTTACATACTTGCACACTTGCAAAATTGCACACTTGCAAACTTGCAAACTTTCACACCTGCAAACTTGTGAAATAGCATAATTTAGCGCTCGCATACTTACATATGTTTGTTTTGAACTGTGACCTCAGCCAAAGATTTAAAGTTGCGTTATCTACTGCGAATACTCCTCATACTCATTGCACTAAATCTTGTTCTAGGCAGTGTATTGCGGATAACAAGTCAGTAACTGTAGCAACCCAAAATGATATTTGACATCATGGTATAACATATCTTATTAAACTGTTATTATTAGAACTAACAGAATTATTACTCCTGTTATTTATGATTAAATTAATTTATATGACTCATAATATACCTAATAATATAATAAGCAAGAAGTTTCACACGCGTAGACCTCACGCAGTAAAACTTTTTTCTTTTATTTGTTTTTAAAATACATAATGAAAGAATTTTTGTTTATTTTTTTATATTTTAGTTTGTTATATAAGGTTTGTAGCATATGTAATATATCTTAGCTGGGCAAATGGTGACATTATTTCTGTTTAAGTATACATAAGAGTGTGTATTTGTTGATGTAAGCTGGGTGCAGCGGCAAAGAAGGCACATGTTGCCCTAAGCTGGAGTCACAACGCCACGACGAACACGACACGACAAATCTGATTAGGCTTCGTACAGCGTTCCAGCACGACAGAGTTAATAGCGTAGGGTCACAATACCACGTCTACATTAACACCACCAACTCTAATTTTGGCTGTCGGCAAGTCTTCCTGTATAACATTTAGTCGCCTATTGCACAAAGTTACACTTTATTTTATTTTATATACAATGAAGCAAGCTATAGATATCTTGATAAGGGGCAGAAAACAATTCCGCGGTTAACTATGCTAAAAATGAAAAATAAACATTATAAACTGTTGGAAAGTACACTGAAAATGTGAAAGTGTACCCAAAGGTAAATTAAATTTAGTTTTTCAGCATGAAGGATTGCCAAGTAGGTGAATATTTTTGAAGTTTAGTTTTTTTTAAGATTTCCGTTTTGCTCTCCGTCGTGCGGCACGACAAGACGAAATTAGAAATTGTATCTACTCCATGCGGGCTGTCGTGCGGACATCTCGGCGAGCTTGTATTCCATTGGCTGCTGAGAGCGTATCTTCATCAGTTAAACAGTTCAGTCAGTTAAATCATTCAGCCAAAGCTTGACATAATATTTTTTGACGTGACGTCTAATAAATCGATGAACGCCGGCTGCACGCACTAAAAAGTGTCCCGTTATGCTGTGTCCCGTTACACACATTGTACGCTTGCGCCGCATCTATCTCTCTTCCACTCGATTGGAACAACCATCGATTTGACTTTTTCGAGGCACATTAAACTTGAAACACTCCTATTCGTTTCCTACTTTTCCTATCATCGTCCTATCCTTAACAGAATAACACAGATTGGAAGAAGTTAAATAGCAAACATGTATAACAGTTACAGTTAAAATAATCTCTTCGTTAAAGTAATAAACAAATTTGAATTAATTAGTGCAAATAAAAGTAAATTTATCACTTAAATTGTATATTTTATTTCACTCCATTGTATCCATACAAAATAGTGATAATTCAATAAAAATTACTAAATCTTATTCATAAATGTATGCAATCATTTCATCAATGTATTGTTATGACGTTACGTTAAACTAGTGTCCGTAAACCGACTTTAAAGACAAACCATTTTTTAATTGAAAACTATTTATTGTTTTTAATTATTCAGGAAGAAATAACAACCATTTTTTTTGGAAGCAAAAATTCTGAAGATCTCTGTGAATCAAATAAAGTGAAATCAAGTCCCCCCCCCTGGGTGGAGAATTGGCCGGGCGAAGCATCTGTCGTTCGGGGAGAAAACAGCTGCAGCTCGGGGTTACCTTCAGAGAGAGAGAGAGAGAGACAGAGAGAGAGACAGAGAGAGAGAGAGAGAGAGAGAGGCAGGTGTTTTCCTCGACCTCCACCAGCTGCCAGGTACCTGGTGGAGCACCTGCCCTTCAACGTCCCTCCCCCCCCCTCCACAACACCAAGGGCTACGCTAAGGCACTCCGCCCCATTCGATCTGGTCGCGTGCCACAGCTGCCGCTCTCCGTCGGTCCTTCGAGAGAGATCCTCGGAGGTTACAACTTACAGGAGTGGGCACTCGGACGCAGTTAAGAACTGTCACGACGTAGCCTAGTTGAACTCACCCTTTATTTTAATGCGTAAACTTCTCAGCTCTCGGTATATACAGCATAGTTGATAGATTAATTTCGTGAAAGCGACGGAAGTAAAGTAACGGGAATGTGTAACAGACGATCAGGACCGGATTTACTGCCTGTGGGCCCCTAGGCTGAGTCTGTGGTGCGGGCCCTCTCTAAGGGGAAAGGAAGGGGGAGTTTATTGAGTATCCCCTTCCAGTGAAACAGTGGGTGCCTCTTGCCTGGGGCTGGGTGGGTAGTTTATTTTAATTGACCTACAGAAATTATATTTTTGATCAATTTTCTATTTTGAAAAAATTAGTTTATTATTAAACTAGACAATTTAACCAAACAGTATTTAGAGGTTGAGGAATTAAGTGACACCAAAACAAAATTATTTATGCAGAAGAGTTTAGTTCGGCGCAATTAATCCACACAAAACAACTACACACTATGTCGACGCGTATTTTAAGAATATAAGAAGATCCAAATCGCAGCATAATTTTTTTTTTTTCGTGTCGTGTAGTGCGGGCCCCCACTTGTGGTGCGGGCCCATAGGCTACAGCCTAGATAGCCTGCGCGTAAATACGGCCCTGCAGACGATGCTGCTATTCTATAGCGGATGGCACGGACCAAGGTTCGCAAAAAGCCAAAATTAAAAATTACGCTATTTTTTAAGTCTTTTTTTCGCTTTTATCGGAGCCGTTTCATTAAATAGTTCAAAATTTCGGTCTACTAATATAATGATTCGATAGTCGACGTAGCTGCTCCGGCAGCGAATTTTAGCGGCGGGTGCGGAAACTATGTGTGATTGGCGTCCAGAAATTTAGTTGGAAACACAACTTGTGTATTTTATTTTTAAGAATTCTACGTTTAATTTCGTGTCCAAGTTTCGTATTATAAGTGTATTTGCAACATGAGAACACATGAATATTTGCTCGTTACCGAGGTTAGATGCTACACATCACTGGCGAGTAATGAAAGAGTAGCTCACATTTGTTTTTTTAAACTCGTAACCACCATGTTGTAACGCCCAAAAACATTGCGGAAATGGTACTTAACCCCGTTTGATGATGGTTGAAAAGTATGAATTAGAATCTCCCTCGTTAACCACAGCAGTCACTTCAATAAAATAGCAGTAATTTAAAACTGTTTTCAAAATGAAAACATTACACTTCAGCCGATGTTTTGGGCGTCTAACCAATGTGACGCAGACCACCGTAAAATAAAATAAAAACGAACGCATACAACTCAGTACACGTGATAAGAGGAGAAACGTCTTTGGCAATTTAAAACCTCAACTCGTAAGTATATCCACTTCCCGCGCATCGTCCCGCATCGCTGAGCGGTCTTGACAATTCCGCGGGCTGCCGCGCAGAGTGGCGAGAAATAACGCCGCCCTTCTAGACTGTTCGGGCGTCGGGTCGGCTCGGGACGACGCGACTCGCCAAAGCTGCTCTCGTCGGTTCTGGAAAGATGACCTACCAGTACTTAAGCAGCGACGTCGGCCTCCACGCGGGAGTTCCGAGCGGATTCCGAGTGAAGGGAAGTGCGACATCAGCGAAGAGGGTGAGAGAACCGCCCCTCCCCCCCCTCCCCCCCCCCCCCCCGAGTGGCGCGACGCGGAGTTCGACTGGATCGCGAGAGTGCGGCGACTGAGTGGCGCGAGACTGTGTGTGTGGAAAGGCGCGAGGTAAGGGGCGAACCACTGTCGAGCCTAGCTACAGTGAGGAGTTAGAACTGTGGAACTTGACAGACATTGAGTGGCTTGAGAATCAACATTTTTTAAGTGCCAGTGACTTGTGATCGGACATTTTTAAGTACAACTATTTATTAATAATGTAAATATTAGTAATTAATACAATTGTAATAAAACACATTCGGGCTATCCCTTGCGAACCCAGTTATTCCCCATATAGGTCGTAACAACACACAAAAAAACTGAGAAAATACAAGTATACGCTGATGTCAAATGTTATATGCTTAGACAGTCGAGATTATTCCGTGGAAGAAATTCAATCAGAAAAAATTACAGCATAGACGAGCGCAGAGAGTTGAAAACGACGAGGCAGCTGCAACAAAGACAGTAAATGCAGACAAAGAAACAACAGCTCCGGACAGATAATCAGGACGACACAACAGTATAGACTTACAGGGTAGGTACAATATGACAGAACAGTTGCGACGTTTAGGGAATTGGCATCTGCTCACGTCATCAGACACAAACACAAGGGAAAACAGGTGTTTAGAATGTTCGCAATCAGTTTTTATTTTTGTCGTTGCTACGAAGTTAAATTTTTTAAATTCCTTGCCGAAGTTTCGTTGACACATCTTTGTTTAACAATACTCACTTCATGATGGCGTTGTCACGTTTCTTTAAAGAGAGTTAGTTTCGAGCTGTTGAACAAACTTCCAGAATTAGCCCTGATACAGATGCGGTTTGTTTTGTGCTAACAAAGAGTGGCTTCAACTTTAAAAGAACGGACACCCACTCCAAGACTAATACCTCCATCCCTCCAACCTCGGACCCTTCTTCATTCCCTTCTTTACCCAGCGTCGGCAAGCTGCCGAGTGCAGGTTTGTTTGGTTGTGTTTTGAGGGGGGGAGTGGGAGGGGCTGGAACATTTACGAAGGGGGGGGGAGGGGGATTTGACGAGAGGAGTGGGGAAGAGTGTTACGTCTCAACAGCGAGCTCATTAGTGGGGACTGTAAATAATTTCTGGGTTCAATGACCACTAGGATAATCTCCATTACACAGTTTAACTTTCATTAAACCACGGCTAATTCCTTCACACAAACAGTTCCTGAGTTGCTGTGGTTAAATGTTTTACGTATCTGATGACCTTGACAACACGCAAAGGCCAACTTGAGGGAAAAAAAATACGAGTACAAGTCCTTTCCGTGTTTGTGGCGGGTCAAATAAAAAGAATATGTAGCGATAGGGACAAAAAAAGTCAAGCGTATGAAGCACTTGTGCAAAAATACAAAGAGGTTGACATCGCGGCTAACAGAGATAAAATCACAAAAAAAAAAAAAAAAACACACACACACACACACACACATTAATTCTTTGAGGTCGGTATACCGGAAAGAATTGGCCAAAGTAAGGAATTCTCGCAACTGATAGGATAAAACTTGGCTGCAAACTGCGTTGTGTGGATACGGCTAAACTGCAACCTTTTGTTTGCACAGTTTAGCCTGCGCAGTCAAAACTGTGTACAAAACGTTGCGTGTGGACCGGCCTTTAGCCTGACCAACCGACTGGTGTGTCTGTCCAACCTAACTGACGTTCCTATACAAGCAACTGGACCTGTGTGGCCACTGATTGGACGTGCCTGGTTCATCGACTGTCAGGTGGAAATGTCCTGAAAACACATGTCAAGTCATGTGAAGGTCTCGCTTCGCCTTCAAAGAAGCATTTAGAAATTGAGAAACGCTAGTAATTTCTTTGTTTGTATTTGCAGAAATTATGTAATAGATTCTTTTATTTGTTATTTTGTGGATTTTTTTCTTCGAACCTGTCACTTCAATGTTAAATTAAAATTAATAAACATTCCCCCTGAATTATATATATATATATATATATATATATATATATATATATAACATCCAGCAAGGATCAAACCAAGAACGTGAATCAATCAAATCAAGCAGTAAATTAATTTACGTCTGTGTTTAGGTTTTTTTTTTAGATTTTTTTCCCCGAATGTATAGCTTAAAACTAACATTGTCAATATGGCGGTCAAGATGCATTGACAGTTTACTGGCGGCTGGTGGATGAGGAATTTAAGCTGTTATTAGGATATTTCACTATTTTTTATATAAATGTTTTTTTTTACATAAAATTACTTTTTTTGTATCAAGCAAGGATCGAACCAAGGACAAGAAACTATCGAATAATTGGAGGCTGGTAGATGAGAAATTTATGACTTGTTTTTAATTTTTCAACATATCTTATTTAATAAATATTTTTTTTACCTGTAATTACAATTTTAGCATCGAGTAAAGTTCGAATCAAGGACTGAAATCAATCTAATCAATAAATATTTTTAATAAGAATTTTTTGATGATTTTTAGAATTTTTTTTTTCCGAATTTCTAGCTAAATAATTACAGATTTTCAAAAATTGTGGATTCCAAGATGTCGGATGTTTCGTCATCCAAGATGACCGCCGAGGTCCAGATCATAAGCAACGAGAGGCGAACACAACCCGAACATGGCCGATTCCTGACGACTGGCAAGCCCAAACTGAAAAAAGACATCAAGCAACATACGAAATACTTACATTGTGCCAGAAGTCTCCAAATCATACTACTTAGGGATCGTCCATTAATCACGTGAGGCTCGAAAGGGGGGGGGGGGGGGTCGGGAAAAATCACGAAATATCACAAGGGGGGAGGAGGGGTGTAGAGAGATATCACGTGTATTAATTTTTTCGCGCGATTTCTACTAAACCGAAAAGCGACGCGTGACCTTGACTCGCCATAGCCAGGCAACAATATCCCCGCCCGCCGCAACATGAACCACCCGGCTCGGCTTGCCAGTCGCCAGTAAGACTGTAATTTTGGCGCCGAATACATGCTGTGCTTAATTTTCCAGAATTAAATTAGATTATACCTATATTTAAACATAATATTCTGAAATTTTGAAAAGTATTTTGTACCAAAAAAATACACGTGATTTATGGGGGGGGGGGGGGGGTTACGTCTAAAACCTCACCACAAATCACTAGGGGGGAAGGGGGGTTAAAAATTTGCTTAAAACATCACGTGATTAATGGACGACCCCTTACGTCGTATTCCACCAAGGAAGCGCTTTTACGCTGTCTTACTCCAACGTCTTGGAATATCGCCCTTAAAAAGATGACTTAATTCTTACGTGGCTTAAAAAAAACTGTTGAAATCGAGAGAGCGTCTTTTTTCAGGTTCGTATTTCTCCTCTAACTACTTACGACGATCATGGCCGAGTCTTGCGGAAATCGGAACTGCCACGGAAGGTCTGGAATTGGAGCGAGCCGTTACTCGACCGGGTAATGCGATGCCGCTAGTCCTCCTGAGATAATGGTCTATCATTAGAGATGTTATCTCCGTCTCTCTCTCTCTCTCTTCCTCCACCCCCTCTGCTCATAAAATGTTTGGAATCTGCAACCTTGCGCGCCATGCCCACTGTCCGGCCACTGAGTCACTACAGCGTAAAGCCAAAAAACACTAGAAACCAAGGGCGGCATCCCAAGACATTCGGGTACGGTAGCGAACAAGCACTACATTGTTGGGATACAACCATAACCTAAATCGCAGTCCGTATTCCAGAACTTACCCTGTTAGGTACCTAACGAAAAAGCAACCGTTTTAATTTTCTTCGCCCTGCACGAGGCTAGAAACTGATTTCAGTGCATTCTAGCGGGACGTTGGGCAACCAGCGATACAGTTGTTACGCAATGATACAACCGATAGCAGCACTATCGCGCGAATTAAATGGTGTAATTTAAATTTTCTCAAGTACTTTTAAAGTTGTGACCATTAAAGAGTACAGCATGTACTCCAGGATAGTTCGCTATCATAAGGTTTCATTTGGCACAGCAACACCCTTGGTACGTCCCTCCAATGATCAAAAAAATGACTATATACGAGTGGGATAAATAGCTGCTAGAAATTCCAGCTGCTTGAAGCGTAACATGTGCGCCTGATATTGTACGTTAGACCGATATTGCTCTGAGTCCCTCGCGATAGGCGACACTTCTCAGTCCCACGATAAGGACCGAAAGGGGTTGGGTGGCACTGCGAGGCAGTCGGATTTAGTTTTCCTGCTGTCGCTGTGTTAGCTCGGGATATATGAATGGATATTCATTAATAAATGGCGAAAACAAACGCACGTTTTGTAAAAGGTAATGCTCGTGGTAAATTACATTTGTATGTGCGAAGAAAACGGAATAGAGGTAAAAATATAGCAAATTGGAAAGAGAAAAATAAGTACACAAATTATTTATAGTATTCATGGGTCGTTTTCAGTGTATATCTTCAGGCAGTGTTATTAATAAAAACATGTGTTTTTTACACCTTGATTTAAGGTTAAAGGAAAGTACAAAGACTGAAGAAAGTACGCCAATTGCAGAAACTACATCTGAGAATGTTAAAAGCAAGAATAAATTACGTTATGAATAGTTTATTTGTGTATTTTATTTTGGAATAAAGGAAAAACCTTTTTACTTCAGTAACTACTATTCATGAAATATACATGTTTTATATATGTGATACATACATATATATAATACATTTTAGGGTTAAATGGGATACAAACAAGATATACTTTTATATGCTACGTAATGAAACATGGTAGCTTTGAAAACTTGTAATATTTTAATGTATATTATCAATTTGTATGTAACCGCGAGGTAAACTATTATAACTTATGTATTATATAACTTATGTATTTTGTTTACAAATCAGCTTTACAGTGCTGTGTTTATAGTGTTGGAACTGCAAAATCTGTAAAACTTATCCCCCAATAAATGCCTTGCAAAGTAATATCCCACGGTATAGTTAGTTCATTTAATTTTTATACAACTATTATTATTTGGTTGAAAATAATATGTATGCCAAGTAACCTAAAAGCAACTAAAAATTATTAATTGTATATCCGCAATCCAGTTAAATATTTGTAAATAAACGGTACTATAAAATATATATGTGCAAAGAATACTCTAAGAATAATGTAAATGAGGTGGATGCGAATGCAATGACAAGAGAAATGCAGAGTAACCCGACAAGACATGTGTTATCGAAAACCAGACCTTCCTCTCCACCTCTTCCACACATTCGTCAACAAGGCGCAGATAACAGCCTGAACCCAACCACTCTAATGGCGAGGATTATCTACAGCGCTGGGGTCTTGCTGAAGGGATGGAATAAAAGTATCCTATCTCCAAACAGTAAAGTGGCAAATTTTCGGCTCAAACATGAATGTGCAGTTACTTACGCGTGTGCAAGTAATTCGCAATTGTACGAAGATAATTATTTCCAAAAATCATATACTATAAAAGAATGTTACATGTAAATCGTTCAGTTTTTACATTTTTGTTATTCTGATTACTTTATTTTCTGCAAGTTGTCAAATTTGCGCTAATATAAACATTTTTACTAATTAATTTTGCTTATTAATAACAACATTAACCGCATTCTGACAACTGGGATCAGTCATTATACCTTTCCTCAATGAAGTGTAAAAATCTCATTCATCTGCATTAACTGGTTTGACCTCTGCTTGCCGTCGCATTGACCACTAAAACAGCTTTAAATGAAGCCCTTTATCGCCCTCTTAATGGCGCCATACGCGGTTCAGCCCTCTGGACGAAATCAAACGTGAGCTCTGCGCATACGCGGAATTTGGGCAGCAGAACAGCAACGAATGAGGCACCAAAATAGAATCCCTAAAAATAGTGACTGGCCGTGTCCTATCGTGCACTTGGAATATGGTTAGGGTACAGGTGTAGTACTTCCAACACTTAAACCCTTATTGTTGTGTCTTGGAATACCGGCCTAAGGCTGGGTTCCCCATTAAAAAAAAAAAAAAAAACGTAAGAGAGTGCACGGCAGGCCATGCACACGACTTGTGCGAAATCGGTTCACAATTTAAATCTAACCGTTAATTTCAGCCAATGAAATTTCTCTATGTAACCGACATCTGTTGGCAGTGTTAGTAAGTAACCATATTAATTACCACATGATTTTCCCGTGACATTTGACCAGCAATGTGAGTACAGTTTTTCAACATATAAATAAATAGGGGTTATGTACAATTTTTTAGATAACCATTCTAACTACGACACATTTTTTATTTACTAATTTTTTTAGTGACGTATGAGTAACAGAATTAATTATTTTTTTTAAAGCAGAAATTACACCAGAGCATTGTAATATCACGACAATTTCTTGCCGCAATAAGAATGGTAAACATAAACAGTTCTCTCGGCCCGCCAAAGTGGCTTCCTACTGTATGTACTCTCATTGGTTGTTGCGACATGTGTCCGTGATAGAAATAAAATATTCCCATTTCCCTTCTATTCACGCCACCGTCCTATGCGCTATTGTGAATCAGTAGGTTCGAAAACATGGCGGTCAAATCTTGTGCGCATGACCTACTGTTACTGTTATTTTTTTTTAAATTTTGCACCCCACTTAATACAGGGCAGCTCTATACTAACAACACAGGCGATATTGTAAAAAATAACCTAGCAACAAGAGGTGCGACTACAAAAATATTACTGTTATATTGTATATTATTAGAGACACGAAAAATTCGCGAATTCATTCTGCGAAAGGCTAGAATTCAAATACATATAACTTTTAAATGATTTTTCCATTGGCTTACTGTTCATCTGGACGAATCTCAACCTGTTATAAACCCTCAACCAAAGAAGGATCGAATAACGGGCAAACCAGCTGAGACGAATTACAAGTCGGCAGCCAATGAACTTGCGTTATTTGCCCGAGTGTACAGGGGTATGTGCAGTCTATCCTGAAGGCCATCAAAACCGCAATTTTTTCTGGTCCCTATATATTATATTAACTGGTGTCAAACATAATTAATTCCCTTTTTTTAAATTAAAGCATTGGATGGGGTTTTTTCCACCATAAATATGTGTAATATTGAAAATATTTTTCTAGGAGAAAAGAGAGATATTTTCGCTGTCATAATGTTGGTACCACATTTATTAAACACATGCATTGTTCGTGCTGGGTGTACATTCTGCCAACTATCGGACTGACGTCACAACAATGCCAGGTTTTCACAAAAAAAAAGTTGGAGCTGTCCGGTATTAGTCTCTAGTTTATTTGGTAAAACCTTTGTTTTGTTTTCAAAATGTCTTTATTTAACAATATATCTGATTACAGAGGCACCCAGGCCAAAAAACTACAATAATAATAAGAATAATAAACCACAAACCTCGTTAAAAACATATGAGCTACAATTCCAGACTATAGTCTCTTCTAGCAGACATGGAACTTTTTTTTTTTTTTTTTTTTTTTTAGTTTTAGTTTTAGTTTTCCAGTCTTTGTCGCTGTGCTGCGCCTCTTAAAAAAATACTTCTCAAAGTCTCTGCTGTGTTTAATAAGACTATGAGACATTGGTGTGGCCAGGATTGTTGTGGAAGAGGTGGGCCGAAGGAAGCTGTAAGAATATATTTTTGTACGCCTGTTTTCGGGGGTCTTGAAGAGGGAAGTGTTCCGAAAAACCTTAAAGATACAGACGTTACGTGTACAGAAACCCACGATATTCATTTTATAGTGTACATAATGTTTACACTTGTTAAACTTTCCCCCAGGAAAAGTTTTTAAATCAAACTATTGGCAATTTCTTTTGTTTTCATGAAGAATATCAATTATCAAAAGAAGCCCGGTGTGAAAATAGGTTTTCTACTGTTTTATAATTTTAATTTATAGGGTTGGAAACGTATTATAACTCGTGCTTTATACGTTGACGACAGAGATTGCGAGTTGCGTTGTTGCGTACTTGTGTCCCTTGCGTAATTTTATAACCCGGCATAAGAGCGAATAAAGTATAGTCAAAAAACTGCAAGACTCTTTGCATGTTTTTTCGTCACCTGTATTGTTAACACTGTGAGTACTTCCACTGTGTAATTTACTAGATATCAAATTTATGCAGGAAACACAGACGACAGCAACAGCGCTCCATGGCATGTTTGGATTTTAGCACAATCGCATACACAATTGCGCACTAGCATACCTTCGCACTCACAAATATGCGCACTTGCATACTTCTGCACCCGTATACTTTCGCACTCGTATACGTGCGCACTCGGATGCATAGAATCACGTAAATTGCAAACACACAACGCCGAATCACATAACTTAGAAACAGACAACCCAACTTGGAAACAAAAGCACGTAAAACCAAGTCACATAAATGTGAAATGTCGTATCTTAGAACTATCAAAACGCAGAAGCACACAAATTAAAACCTTTTACTTATACAAAATAAAATGCAGTAACACTAAGTACTCGAGCGTCTAACTCGGGGGCAATGAATAGTATGGTTTCCCTGTAATAGCGACTAGTTTAGCTAGAATTTTTGGGGAGCAGATAATTGGAAGGTTCCAGTTCAATGGTAAGTGACATAAAAAAATTTAGAAGTATATTTTATAGGATTTCTGACTCCTTGAAAAAAATAATTGAATATCATATTTTTACAAAAATAATCTAACTTACTTCGAAGGTCAGGTTCGGTCTGAAGATTATTTTTGCTATAGGTACCGTTTTTTTTTTAGGGGGAAAAGGGGGTAAGAAGCGATCACATTTGAAGCTAGTTGAAGGTGCATGCGATTGGAAACAAGTTGGCGCATTTTTTTTTTTAAATTGGAGTCCCTACTAGAGGGTTCCCCACAAAAAGTCATTTATTAAAAAGATATACAAGACAAAGAAAACACTGTACAATGGCACTGAGGCCTCAGGATGACAATGATAGTTGGGAATTAGTCTCTCCGACGATGTCGTCCCAGGGGCTAGGTTCTTTGTTTGGTGGTGTTATCAGTAGAGACAGGAAAAATTCGCGGGTTTAATGAACTTCAGGATAGACTCCAATATCCTCTACACACTCGGGCAAATGCCAACTGTACATTGGCTGCTGACTTGTGAGTCTTATCGACTGGGTAACCTGTGATTCGAAACTTCTATGAGTGAGGGTTTCTAATTGGCCCCAAGTCCTCCAGATTAACAGTGAACTAATGGCAGAAGCCGCACTAAAGTATAATTATTTGCATTTTAGCATAACACAAAATGAACCCGCGAATTGTTCAGGTCTCTAGTTATCAGTCAGGGCGGCTGGCAGCGATGGGAAGTGTCTGAGGGTGCCGTGTTGCCATGGCGGCAGCACGGAGCAACAAGTTGGCGCATTTGAAGCTGGTTGGAGCCAAAATGCGACTGTTTCCCGGTGCGACGAAATCAGACAGACAGAACGTCTGTCGAGCTCAGGAACCGGAGACGACGCAGAAGACGTCACCCGTGGTTGATGAAGGGGACGCGAAGCGGAACTGATAACAGCGCGGAGGAAATGAAGCGCCTGGCGGGAAACGCGCGGAGAATCTGAGGGCGCGTCAATATCTCGCGGCTGCACTGTTCGAAATACTCAGTATCACCATTGAATATATATAACTTATAGAAGTCGCGAGGGGATAGGATTTATTATTCCAATTTTCGGATCCAAAACTGTGGTAGTTGTTAGCTCCGCCGCTAGACAGCTCTTCTTTCCACAAGAGGGTGCTCGTAGTTACCAGCTTCCACGCCAGAGCGCTGTAGCGTCGCTTTTTTCAAGGTCATGCGCGTAATTCTCTGTCTCACTCTATCGAGAGGCGGTGTCTTTTGTTGAAATCCGAGCGCTTAGATACGGGCGGGCGCAACTGAATTGGAGGAGTACGGCCACCGAAAAAAAAAAGTGCGGTTAAAAGATGCCAACATCATAATTTAAGTTTTAATTATAAGAAAACTACAGAAATTTCTTAAACGTAATAACTTAAAAAAAAATACTGACATTCGTAGTTCAGAATTTATAAAATGTTGTGTTAACGGAGTGGCTCATTGAGTAAAATGGCAAAACATAATTTGGAATAATTCTTGACAACGTTGAATGATTTTGGTAGCTATGAAACAACTATGTCTGCGATGACTGTTCAAACGCGTGCACGTAATGTTATTAGTAACTGAAACTAATGGTATGATGTCATACTTTGTGGCTATGCAGTTTATAATTTTTTTTAACATAAGATGAAGCATTTTTACATAATGTTTTGGTTGTTTCGTAATTCAAAATAAATAATCTTAAACGTTATATGGTGAATATTCCCAGTAACGAATGACCACTAAAAAAATCAATTTTGGCAACATAGATCTGAAAAGTTAACGATTTACTATGTTAAGTTGCTTATAAATAACGCACATTTCCCGGATCTCCAAAGAAAATAAGAGTTTTTGTTATAGCATTGAGTTGCCACTCTTTACATTCCTTGCTTTGAGGTTAGATACACAAGTTATGCTCGTAAAAACGATGCGCAAGTATTTTGAATACAAATATATTTTCTTTTAATAACCGAAAGGTAAATAATATTTCCATGAAATATAATACAATTATTTAAACACAGACAACATATAAGAGCTATTTTTTGTTTATTATTCCATCTGGCGTGATAAATATTATATTTTAAAAACAGTTTGTGGATTTTTAATATAAAATAAATATTTATTTATGACATCAATTTAAGTTGTTCAAAAAATTCACTTTGGTATGAATTCAACCACATTCATGTTATTCAGGGCATAAAATTAGAAACTACCAAAAAAGATTATCTACATTGCTGTTTTGTGTAAATCTGTGCACGGACTTAGTAAGTGATATATTTATAATTCCTCATTTTATCAACCCATTTTAACACAAGAGAAAAAAGGATTGTATACTAAAAATTATTATGAACAGTGAATATTATTTTGCAATAATAAATATATTTTATCATCGTATATTACGGATGAAAAGTTTGTATTTCCATCTAATCAGAAGAATTATGACACAGTTAATTAAATTGCTTTACAAGTTTTTATTCACATGAAAATCATTAAAAATTGGTTGGGAAGTTATATAAATATACAAAAACAAATCATTATACATACAATTTTATTATCTTAGTGAATTTAAATTAATGGTGTCCCAGTGACTACTGCGAAGGAAAAAATCTTGCGAAAGGTTTCCTCGTAATTGAAATTCGTCAAAAAAAATTTATCTCTCATTTTTGGTGACATTTCTGACAAGTTGTACGATGAAATTTGTGATTGGCAAATGAATGTTGTGAAGCAATAAACAAAATATCACATTCGTGAACTACAAATGTATAGTTTTTATTTTATAGTAAAAGTATATCTAATAACCCGTGGCTTTGCTCACGTAATTTCCGGGTATTGCTGATATTCTACCATTTTAAGAAAAGTATGTATTAAATTCCAAAGATTTTTGAAGAATTATACACAAAGAACTGTCAAGTATAGAACATATTTAATAAATAAAAATATTTTTACGACTTATTTTTAATTGGTTTAGCGGAAGCCTATTTTAACTTTTATTTAAAATTAAGTACCTACCTTATTTTCTATCTCCCGGTTTAGTGACTTTGAGGATATATTTTTCCTTGATGAAATCTTAACTCTTTTCCATCTGACGAAGAAGCCAATTAAAATGTAAACTAAGACTCGCGCACTTATTGTATGTTAAGACTGCCATCGTTTTAAATTACTGTAATTTTTTTAGTTATAGTCATGCTTAGGATAATAACATAATACGCCTTATTACGCATACATTTCAGTATTCATGAAACCAATGCATTTTTATTTGAAATGTAGAGCAGTTACCAAATTTCTTATCTCTCATATTGATTTTTTGGTATGGCTAGTATTACTTAAACTAAATTTTTGAATTTTCACTGATGTACTCTTTTCCCTTTTCTATGTGATTTAGAAAATATAGCAATATACGTAAACCAATTAAACTAAAATCATCCTGAATTTTTATTACCGCAAAAAGTTAAATACAAAAAATTTTAATATGCGTATTTTATTATTGAATGTATATATATCTTGCCAATACTGATTTAGTGGGTTCCATTTTTATTTTAATTTTTTAAAATAATATCTACCCCTTTTACTACTTAATAGATAACGTTGAATAAGAGAAGGTTGTTTAAGGTATGTTGATTTTCCTTGCCAATATCTAAAAGTAAATTTGTACAAACGCGAAATATAGTTTAAATAAGTATTTTACTTTTAAAATAAAACCATATTTTGAACGGAACACTGACTATTGACCCAATACAAAGTTTTAATAGCTAATTTTCACTTCACTCGGGTACAGAATCCCATAATTCAGTGATTCCCGTGGCTAGCTTCTTTTGGTATTTCATCATTCTCAAACGACGGTAAAGGAAGCTCCTCTTCAAGGTCGCCTAACGATGCTGATAAGACCTGCCGGGTAATTTGAATCGTTGGTCTTGGATTTTCGGAGGGGTGCTGGGGGGGGGGGGGGGGGGGGGGGTGAAGGATGATGTCACGACTGGGCTGGTTAACCTAGTTCTGCCAAATACCACCAGGGGCGTATACGGCCGATACCCAGCGATGAAAGCGATCGCAGCGGCGGAGCTTGGAACTACAACAATTCTTCTGAGAAACCGGACAGAAAATTTAACCTGGGCTCGCGACTTCTATACATTATATATATTCAATGGTATCACCCAGGGCCGGCGCGTCCATATCGGCGAACTAGGCAACCGCCTAGGGCGCCAAGTAGCTGGGGGCGGCGCAGCACGACACATAACAGCTCATATAATATGTTTAACGATTATTGAAACTAGATGAAAATGGATTGTTGTAACAGTTTGGAATGTTTATATGGATATAAGTAATTATTTAAAGTCCACGGTGACATGTTTATGATTTGTAATAAGTAAAAAATTAAAAAAAACACAAGCCTGCTTACATTTGATTGTTGACAAAATCTTAGGCTTACGTGATGTATTTTGAGGCAAGGACAATTTTTTTCAGGTGTCCGGCGGGGGGCATTAAGGTTTTTCGCCTAGGGCGCCAATTTACCTTGCACCGGCCCTGGTCTCACCTTCTATTTACGAAGGAACATCGACTACGAATTATCCAGGCATCTTCGTTGTTTCACGGACGTACTCGTGAGTTTAAAGGATACTTAATCAATTTTAACTTGTACATAGATTCACAAGAGCTATCTTGGAGTATGCGTGTACGAACGGCCAGAAATAGTAACAGTACATCCTGCAAAAAAAACTGCACTACCAATATATGAGAGGAACTGAAAATGCTATATTGGATTCAACGGTGTTTGAGCCATATCCCCCCCCCCCCCCCCAAAAAAAAATATTAAAAATTTGTCATTGTTAAATCAGATATCACACGGGAAACATTCAGGAACACTTTTAAGTCTACAGTCAGAAAACCTCATCTTCATAACACGTGAAAGTTTGGGTAGCAATTAGTAGACCAAAAGTCATTTGACCGAAATGTCGGTCTAACGACTTTCGGTTTCCAACCCAACTCTTCTCCAGTACCATCCTCTTTTGCCCCGTGCCTAACATGCACTCTTAATGCATGACTAACTGCAACCCGCATGACTGAGCGCAGGGTTTCCCCTGTGTCTATGCAGGTTTCAGCTGGGTCCACCTTGCCTAGTTATAGCCAATCGCTGCAAATGGCTGGAAAATACCCGATTAATGCACACGGTGCATGCTACCCTTTCTGCATGCCTGAAACCCCGCATGATAAAGGTGTATAGGCTTCGGCCTGAGACGCACTTAGAGTCTTCCCTAACCCGTACTTCTCCCAACCCAGGACACTTAGAATAAATTAGGATAGGAAATAAAAAGAAAAAAATATTTGGCCTAGTGCCTGTCAGTCAAACGACTTTTCGGCAGAATGACTTTCGGTCTATTGCCTCTCGGTCGGGTGTCTGCCAGTCAAATGACTTTTTTTTAAAAAAAAAGACTTTTAAGTATAGTGACTTTCAATCAAACGACTTTTCGGAAAAAAATGACTTTCGGTCTAGTGCCGTGTCACAGCAAGTTTAACCTTTTCACAACGGAACACAAAACTGCAAAGTTGGAAAACAGCGCAGGTACTTCTTATGAAGAACCAGTTCTCTGAAACTACGAATAACCCTTCTTTTTTTTTAAATGAGGTCTTCGTTACTGTAATTTTCAACAGTGTACAAAGTGTTGGGGCATTTCCAGCAGGAGTGGATCCATGCAGAAGCTTTGTGAAGCACAATGTAGGTCAGGGTTGTAACACTTATGTTACGTAGTATCATACTTAACTTATTTATTTAACGTTGTCATTATACTTATTAAATTTCGAGGGAATCTTATTTAAGCCAGTCACAAATTTTTATGATTTATCTTAAAATAAGAAGCAGAAACATTTTTGGCACCATCTTTCAGCTTAATTAATGATATTCATTTCATATCGACTAGGTAGCATTCGCACGCACCCGTCATTCTGTTTCAAAATGGCTAAAGGGATGTATGATGGAACAGCACAGTGCCTCAATGTGGCTGAGACAACAAACCAAAATAATTTTATGCGGATGGTATTGGGGAAATGATAAAACGATGGGATGAGTGCATAAATATTGGTGGAGATTATGTTGAGGAATAAAATTAATTTAGATTTTTTTTAAATTATATTTTGTGACGTTCTTGATGACTATACCCTATAAAATAATGTGTTTGTGAACTTCCTTAAGTAAACTTTCTTCTTATTTTGGTTAAATATTTATTAACAATGAAAAAAAAAAATTTTAATAATGACACATAAATAGTAGGATATTATTTAATTATATCTCAAGACTAATCTGCCACCGATAGGCAATAAATTCTGAGCTGGACTTCTCTGCTGGACACTTCTAGAAATAAACGGTTATTTAGGGTCAATTAGAAGCCAGGTTTGGAGAAAACTTTTATTTAAAAAAAAAAAAAACCGACATTTAGGGGCGGGGAAACCTCTCTCCCCCCTGTTTCACTCTTGTAAAACGCCCCTGATTTTCAAGTGATCAAATATTTCTTGATTTCAATCCACTGAACATTTAAATGAGTGTATTCTCTTAAAAGATTTCACAAACGAAAAATTGCAAAAATGTCAATAAAAGGTATTTCACAGTATTCAAGTTATTGAACCATTTCGGTACATCCCTACTAATATTATAAATGCGAGAGTGTGTTTATCTGTTTGTCCTTCTTTCACGAAGCAACGGAGCAACAAAGCAACGGATCGACATGATTTTTTTGTATATACCTAGTTTATGAGACGAAGAGTGACATAGACTACATATAATTATGAAATTACATCCCTAAGGAAATGAAAAGGGGGAAAATTCAGTTTTATAATAGAAAATCATAGGAGGCAGGTTATAGACATATACAAACAGCGAGTTTGTGTCATTTCTCTATGTTCGCCACACGGTTATATAGTTAAGATCTGGCAACTTCCTATCTTTCTCCTCGGCGAAACCCATCCACTTAGTGAAGCTCGCGGCTGCTAGAGAACAGTTTAGTTCAGAACTTCGTCAATAGATGAAGTTGCCTAGAATTTGTAACACGCTATAGTCTGGTGCGTCCGTCACGTCTTGCCCAGGGTTTACCTGCCTTCCCACAAGATGAAGCTGAAGATTAGCGTCCCAACCTCTGCCAGCTGTCCAGGCTAGTAACCGGAGCTGTGTCGTCGCTCACCACGTCGACTCCGCATCAGGCTAGGGAACCCTTGGAGCCTGCTCCAAGCGATCGGACAAGCGTTCCGACGGACAACCAGAACACTGGGGGAAGTGTAGTTAAGCCCACCGCACACGGTACAATATTTTCTACTAGTTTGCTTACTAGAATGCTTACTGGTTTCTGTACTGTGTAGACTACTAGCTGAAACACTAGGCGCGCTACAAGTTTCTACTGCACACGATTCTAGCTGCCTTACTAGTTTTGTTAAGAGAATATTCTCCACAACAAATTTTTATTATGATAATTCACATTTTTTACTGCATACAAACAAGGCTCTTCTTTGTATGCATTTATTAAAACGAGGAGTTGGTCACTAGTCCACGTCTTTCCGTCCATGTTTATCACGACATGCGCGCTTAAAAGTGTAAACAACCCCTCGTGCTGTTTTCGTGAGTTCTGATTGGCCACTCCTTTAAATATTGGAACACACCAAGCAACGAAAATAGGACGCTGTCTATGACGCAAAACCAGTAGCCCAGCTCGTACAGCTACTAGTATCCAGTTTGAATTCCAGTGAAGAAACTAGTAGTAGAGCCAGTACGACTCCTAGCTTACAATATTGTAAGGAATGTTGTACCGTGTGCGGCGGGCTTTAGTTCCAGGATCGTGCTCGTCGAGTGTGGTCAGGCAGCACTGCCGCGATGTTTCGGGCGTCGCCGCACCGGCGGCGAGGCGGGAAGGCGTCTCCGACGGTGCGTCACAGCGTCGCCATCACTTGCCGACGGTCCCCCGCCGACCCCGAGGGGTTCAAGCGCGCGAGAACGCAGATTCGCCTCCCGACCGAACCCGCTCGACTGGGATCGACCGTCCCGCCTCGTGGGAAAGCGACCCCATCAAGGCCCGCTTCACTCCGGGCCAACACAGTCGGAACGCGGCCGCAGTTCGGCTGGAGCGGCGCGTCGCGTCGGGAGAACGCGCAAGAATTATTGTTTCGAGCCACTGCAAAAGCTCCGCTCCGCCACATTCCCTGTCGCCAGTATAAAACTGGGTTTGGAGGAAGCAGGGTTTCCCCCCCCCCTTTTCTTAAATCAACAATCTCCTCCCCCAAGCCCCCCTCCCAAAAAAAAGTTTCTTACCTAACCGAGAAAATTTTTGAAAATTAGTTTATTAAAATCGTTTTGAATGCAAGAATAACAATCAATTATTACGCAAAATATTGGTCTTTATAAAAAAAATGTTAAGTGATTTTTTTTTTAGATTTTTTGTTTATTAAATTTTTTTATCTCCCCCTCCCCAAAGGGTCTGAAATTCCCCCCACAATGTTTCTCAATGGCGCGACTCACGCCTTACACGCCCCTTGTGGTTGGTTGCTGGATGAGGCAAGTGCACTGTCTGTATTGTTGCTACAGCGACAGAAATGTCGTAAAAAAACAGAAGATATATTGGATTCACCCGATCCTTTATTGAGCAATAACGTTACAATTTCTGACCAACACTTTTTCTTCTTCTTTTTAAACCTACTGTCTAAACATTCCTTTGAAATCATGTCCCAAATTGCAATTCTGTCCTGCATCTTTAAAAATAAACATTTTGGGCGTGAAAACTTGACTTCGCCATCACACTAAAGGTGCATACACACTACGAAGAATTGCGTAGTTGGTCTCATTCTGTTAGACTTTTCCGTTCGGCTCCTTCGATTCGCCATTACGTCAAAAAAACTTTGTAGTGTGGACGAGTCGAAAGAGTTGAAAGAGATTTCCTTCAAGAAATAACTCTTTAAATTTTTAATTTTGGGTTCTACTTCCTCCTTATCAATTCCAAATGAAACGGTAAATTTCCGCTAACATGTCATGTGCTTTTACCTTGTTTTTCTAAGCACTGTTCCTTGAACCCCAAAACGATATCCGGACGCGGTACATTTCAATGAACTTCAAAGTGTTTTCCATCACTCCACTCCGGTTTTTTAAATTCAAAACAGTCACTTGAAACGGAGCACTATGCGATGTTCACGCAATTGCCGCGACATGATTCGACAGGACTCAACACGTCCACACGAGGCGACCCCATTCGATTTCCTCTTTCAACTCCCGACCCCGATCTATTTCATTTCGGGTTGGATTCGCCTCCATTCGATTCGACTTTCAACTTACAAGCGACTCGTTCGTCACGTCCGAGACTGGGGCGACTTTCTATTCGACTCGAAGTTGAGCGACACGATTCGCTTTCGATTCGCCATAGCGTGGATGCGCCTTAAGAGACAGCTGTATGGCAGGAAGTGGTTTTAAAAAACGCGTCAGTGTGCACACGGCGAAACTGTAATTTTTGACGTGACAACGTCTAACAAATCGATGAACGCCGGCTGCACGCACGAAAAAGTGTCCCGTTACGCACATTGTTCCGTTACGCTGTGTCCCGTTACGCTCATTGTACGCTTGCGCCGCATCTATCTCTCTTCCACTCGACTGTTTATAAAGTGAAGTGAAAAGTTAATGTGGTTTTCATTGCTTATTACAACAACAATTTCGGCAATAAAGGTTAATTATTCTTGCATTTTAAAAATCTGATTACTAGTATAATTTCAAGTATTTATTCTTTTATTATTAAAATAAAAATGATTCAATTTTATTCGTAAAGTATGCAATCATTTCATCAATGTTTTGTTATGACGTTCTCACGTTAAACTATCGTCCGTAAACCTACTTTACAGGCAACCAATTTTTTTGTCCCTCTGCCACATCCTCGCATCCACCCATGTTGACGTACACCGTCCGCTTTTGACGTACACCGTCCGCTTGAAACATCGATGTCTCGCTGATCGACACTGCCTTACGCTCACGTAGACGCAGTGAGCGTGCTATTGAGCACGGAACTCGTTCGCTACGCCATCTGCACAGGCTTCAATATCCACCTGTGCGTGCGCACTAGGGTGACTATATTTTTTGTTCGGTGAGCTTATTTCTCTGTGTGTTTCGACAGTTCACTTTTCTCAAATTTAATTTTTAAGTAATGTTTATGGATTGTTATTGTTATAGACTTCTGACGATGTTAAGCGAAAAAGAAACCAACAAACATGTAGAAAAGAGAAGTAATAATAATAAATTGAAAAATTTCTCTTTTCTTCCAAATAAATTGACAAATACTTTTAACAAGGTTTTTACTTGAAAATTATTTTTTTAAAATTCATATTCGATATTATAGGAACCAAACATCAATATCAGTACTAAAATATCGATACCAAACTATCGATATTTTGAACCTGAAATATCGATATTTCCGATATATCGTTGCCATCCGTAGTGGCGCGCTTTTAGCGGCCCAGTGTGAAGGGAGTCTAAATGTTCCATCCTAATATTAGCCTGATAGGATCCCTTAGCTAAGGGATCCACTGGAAGAACATCGTAATGGACGCGGCTATATTTGCTTTGCTTTCAAATTCCCACAGGAGATGCCAATGAGTCCGCTTATGTCGAGATTTCTAGGGGATGCGACACTCGCGTCCACCATTTGCTTCGGAACACAGTTGTTGCTTTAGAGTTTTGGCAAAAGATTAGTCGAAAACATAAATAATTTTATTTGTAACTCAAATAGAGACAAAGAAAAACGTTAATATAAGCAATAAAAATATTATCTAATGGTGAACTTAAACTTATAGCGGTATTTATTCTTCATTATTAGTTTTTTTTTTTAAATTTTGGGATAAATAACAAAACAAATATTTTGATTGCTAACATTTATAAAAAAACATACACGCTACATCGTATTTACCAGTGGTCCTTATTTAAGTTTTGCTGACTCTTCGTTGAGATCACGACTCAAAATGGCTAGTTGAATATGTCATTAGTACGACCAACTGAGTGTTAGCATCTGTCCTTTAGAAATGATGAAATATGGACATATCCATACAAAGCCGCCCACAGGGGGAATAAAAAAAATAAACTCACAAAATCTAAAACCAATTATTAGTTACAATAATTTTTTTCCTTAAGTGCAATATTTCGCTTAATATTTTAGTTATTATTTATTTGTGACTTAATGGTGAAGTTAAACATTTTAGCCTTCTATTACACTTAACCACAGTACTAACGACTACACAAAAAGGATACATATTAAGCTTATAATCACGTTGAAACTTGAGAGAATGTTTCTGAGCCTCACGGCTCTGCAGGGAGCCTATCCCAGCCTGTCCCAGCCTGTCACAGCCTGTCGCAGCCTGTCCTAAACTGACACAGCCTGTCCCAGTCTGTCCCAGACAGACCTAGACTGTCCCAGTCAGACCCAGCCTGTCCCAGACAACCCAGCCTATCCCAGTCTATCGCAGCCTGTCCCAGACTGTCGCAGCCTGTCCCAGACTGTCGCAGCCTGTCCCAGACTGACACAGCCTGTCCCAGCCTGTCCGAGACAGATACAGCCTGTCCCAGTGTGTCCGAGACAGACACAGCCTGTCCCAGTGTGTCCGAGACAGATACAGCCTGTCCCAGACAGACAGAGCGAAGTAGTTGGATTGAAACGCGATCCTGATAAAACTGAACTCGGCCAGGACCCCCTGATCATCCGGCTGGACACTATCAAATTCAAAGTCCTAGGTAAAGTATCTGCTTTGAATATATATACTGCATAGAAGTCGCCAGCCCAGGTTAAATTTCTAATACGGTTTTGAGGTAGTTGGCTAATTCACCGCCGCAATCGCCACCATCTCTAGGGCATCGACTTGTGGTGGTCCCTAGCGGACAAGTCTCGAACTCTTCAAACACCCCTTCCCCCTCCCGTTGAACGACCTTGAGCTGCAGTGAATGCTAGGTGGTGGGTGCGGGGAATGACAGCGGGCGACAGTGCTGTGCTCTAACGTGTAAATAACAACTAAGACGATACAGGGCGTTATGGCAGCGCACTGCAGCGGTGAAGTTCCCAAGCTGCTCATCATACGCTTCTGAAAAACGTAGAGTAAAACCTATCCACTCACGACTTCTATACAGTATATATATTCAAAGGTATCTGTAAGGGTGGAGGGTGGAAAGATTGTTGGTTCGGGAGAGGGCAATGCTCGGGAATGGACACCCCTGCACCACCACGCATCCGGACACGGCCCACGTCTGGAAGCCGGCCGCGGATCGATGGTCCGTGCGCGCGGACGGACGGACGGACACGGACAGCGATGACGCCCGCGGGAGGAAGCGCGCGCCGATGGACTTCCAGGGGGGGGCGGAGGGAGGGCGGGTGAGCCGTGATTAGCTCGCCGGGCGAGGCAGCCCTCCTCGGAGGAAAGGGGTTGGCCGGCCCTCCTGTGATTGATTGCCCTGCAGGCGTTGTGCGCGACGCGCGCCCGGGTCATAGCGCCGGATGGGAGGGGTCGCCGTCGATATCTCTCTCTCTCTCTCTCACACACACATCCCGTCCGGGTTATGCTCTGCCCTGCCTCGCTACACGCATCGCACACTGTGTTCGTGTCAGCGAGGCTGGTGATAATGTAACATCATGTGCAGTGGCGTAGCCAGGATTTGTGTATGGGGGGCGTTAAGAAGCATGCCGCCCCCCCCCCCCCCCGGGAAAATTTGGATTTTAAGGTGTAAAATAGTGCTTTTTTTTAGCAGTTTTCGGTACTTAAATTTAAATATTGTAATGGTAAAATTTTTATTAATTTTAATATGAAATTTGTTTGAGTGATGAATAAGAAATTAATTAAAGATTTGGTGCTAAGGGGAGGGGGGTTAGGGGTTCAACCTCCCCCCCCCCCCGGCTACGCCCCTGATCATGTGGCGGAGAAAGGATGCAATGCAAGTATCTTGAGCGCTTTCGTGAATCTAAAAAAAAATTGTATTCCGAAAACACGCCAGAGATTTGCGATAGCACTAACCTCGGTAACGAGTAAATTCACGTGTTCTCACCTAACGAAACCCCGGACGCGAAATCTAACTCAGAATACCTTTCAAATAATGTCCAGCGTGATATAAATATATGCGCGAACTGCGTGTTCAACCACATTTATGGACGCGAATCACACGTAGTTTCCGCACCCGCCGCTAGAATTCGTTGCCGGGGCGGTCAACGTCGACTATGGAATCACTCGATTTGCAGAGCGAAAGGTTAAAACTATTTAATGAAACGGTTCCGATAAAAGCGAAAAATACTTTGGGGGGGGGGGGGGGGATAAGGGGGAACTAAACCCCGGCTTTTGACCTGATTTTCAATCAGGAATACTTTTTTTATTAAAATAATGCCCATCTTTGTGAGCTTTGGTTCGCGCCATCAGCCACAGATGGCAGCACCGTGGTTACACATTTCCGTTCCATTGACGAAATCACTCCTGCCAAATGCTGTACACCGAGAGCCGAGATGTTAAACATAAAAAAAAAAAAAAAAAAAAAAAGACAGCGAGCGCGTGGAAAGTGAGCGGGTCAGAGTAGAGGTCAGATGTAACTTGTGTGGAACTATTTCTGAGCTATTGTCTCCGCACTGCCGCGGAACATATTGTACTGCCCGGTACACGGAAGAGCGAGTATAATGCCCCCCCTTTTTTTTTCTCCATCGTATGCCCAGCCTGTCCCATTGTTCGTCGCCCATTGTTGGTGCCACATACGCAAAAAAAAAAATGTTCTCAGTTCATTGCTGAACCATTCATAACATGAAACCATTGTTGCCTTTTTTTTGTTTGTTTGTTTTGTTGAACGTGCATAAGTTTGCTAGCTACCATAAAGCCAACATATTACAGGGTTACTTTGAAGAAAAAAAATTGGTTAACTAACGGAAACAGGTAGAAGTATTTTTAACCGACTTAAAAAAAGGAGGAGGTTCTCAATTCGTCTGTTTTTTTTATGTTTGTTACCTCAGAACTTTCGACTGGGTGAACCGATTTTGATGATTATTTTTTTATTTGAAAGCTGGTGCTTCACGTGTGGTCTCATTTCAATTTGATCCAGTTCTGATAATGGCATCCATTAGAAAACCATATAAGTCTTAAATTTGCATTAAGTATGTGCGCGACAAATGGACGAATAACTCAATATCACGCCAACCGATTTCGATGATTATTTTTTATTGGAAAGGATGTACTTCAAGGGTAGTTTGATGAAAGTTGGTTAGGTTCTGATTATGGGATCCATGACAAAGTAACGTAACTCTTCAATTCTTAGGAGCAAATTAACGATACTCGGCCAAATCTTTTATAGCTATACGGATATTTTTGTCCCCTACCGTAACGTCGATATAGCTGAGACGGTTTGCACGTTGCTCTTCTGTCTCTTTGGATAGACGATCGTGTATCACGCTGAGTCGGTGGGCACGTTGCTCCTCCGTCTCATTCGATAGACGATCGTTGATCAAGCCGAGACGGTGACTTCGTTTTTCGATATTTTCCCTGTTCAAAACTTTTTCACGTAAAGCCGCATTTTCGAAAGTCTATTTTTGCGCTATTCGCAAGTTTTTTTTGAAATTGTCCTCGAGGTAGATTTCCTCTGTTGAGATAGGCGTTTCTCCCTGACTTCGTTTGTTTCATTTAAACGGCGCTGTCTCATATGAGCAGCACGTTTAGAAGGTCTACCCATATTCAGACAAATTAGTTAGTGTGCTTCAGATTCACTAAAAATCAAAAAATAAACACAAATTTTAACAAAATAAAACCGACTTAAAAAAACTGTTCCAAAACAAATTAAAATGCACTAAAAAGTAGAAAAAAATAATTGCGTATTCTTCTACAACTTAATAATCAACTTATTTTTTCTACTCATCAATATGTAGGTACGATCTATGTGTTTACCACGCAAGAAGGTAGGTATAATGTAGTTACAATTATTGTTATTTTTGTAGTCGGTGTCAGCCAAGGAAACACTACAATATTCCTAGCAATAATAATACGAGAATACTTAGAGACATTTTTTTTTACAAATTAGTTTTTATACGAACGACAATATACTGTGAGTACGGTGACAGAATACCAATACCTAATTAAACCCATTTACAAATTAACTTTTATACAATATACTGTGACAATATCTGCGACCTTGAAACGACATAAATAATATCTAATTAAACCAAACAAACGAACTTTAATACGACACTATGCTGAGACATAATGTAGCAAACGGTGATACGAACCAAAATTATACACAAGGACTTACCGTAAGAAGGACGGTGTAGGTAGGCCTATGTGTTGAGTTAGATTTGAAGTGTGACACCGACTCCAAAAATAACAATAATTGTAACTATATTATACCTACCTTCTTGCGTGGTAAACAAATAGATCGTACCTACATATTGATGAGTAGAAAAAAAACATAAGTTGATTATTAAGTTGTAGAAGAAAAAGCAATTTTTTTTTTACTTTTTAACGCATTTTAATTTGTTTTGGAATAGTTTTCTTTAAGTCGGTTTTATTTTGTTAAAATTTGTATTTATACAGTAAACGATGGAACAAAAATGTACCTACCCAAATTTTGTAAGGTCGGAAATATCTATAAAAAGTTATGCTTTGCTGTTCCAGACTTCTGGATACGGAAAACGTTCTCCAGATTTCAGAAACTGGACTCACCGACTTTTTTTTCTTTTCCAATAAGCCCACGATAAAGTTGATGTGGTCAGCAGCTCTTTTTTTTTACAGTGGTTATGAACATCTACGTAATAAAACACTAACACTAACATACAACGCACAGCTTAATCCGTTGGGCCTAGAATCATGAATTTTTGCATAGAATTTCCTTATATAACGTTGGTGAGAACTAAGATATGATTTTTTTTAAGTTTATCCCCTAATGGAGTTAAATAGGGGATGAAAGTTTGTATTGAAGTTTGTCATTTTTGAAGTTAAGATATATGGAAATTGGTGTTTAGCTTATGTTTATAAATAATTTACTTGTATCAGCGTTATTGGTAACTCATCAAAAATGAGGATAAAATACTTTCCCATTGGGTACACGGCTAGTAAAATAATAAAAGAGACCCTGCATGAAAATGTACTTTTCAATAAAATTCGCATTCACACGGACGTACTTAAAATTTAATACAATATGGAAATAATTTAAATTCATCACTTTATGTTTAAAGTTTGATGGTATATGAATTTTAAATACATTTTTTATTTGTCTAAATATAACGAACAACAGTACACCACAAGCAAAAAAAAATTCCACACGGCAAAACAAAACGAAACAATCCCATGAATCGTAAAAATGACAGAAACCACATAAAAACCACAAACATCAGGTATACCTATTCTCGGTAAATATATGATACAACCCTGTCAAACTTATAGCAACGAAAAAGCTGGATGCATTGAATAGATGAAACTATTTGGCCTAGATTATAATCAAAGGCAAACCTTTTAAACTAGCAAGTTAAAATGTTGGTGCAAAAAAAACCTTAAGGGCAACTATACCTTTTCAGCAGACAAAGTCAAAAAAATTCCCTTCACGAAATGAATCCAGGCTACTTTAATTATCTCTCCCACCCCTTCCCCAACCTTTTCAAATAATTTCCCCAATAAACAAACTTAAAAGAAAGCGGAGGCGTAATTACAAGTTACAAAAAAAAAAACCTGGCGATGACTCTTCAAGGATGTCTGACAATGAGGGATCAGCCTTGAATTGTATTTCCAAGCCTATTCCAAGGTCGAGCGTTTCGCTTCAGAAAGGTTTGAAGCGACGCGACGTACCAAATAAAAAAAATAAAAAAAATAAACCGCTAGCACTGAATGCGTTGCCGTTTTTCTGTCAACGTGTGTACAGAGATGAATTTCACTGTGTTATCGAATGATGCCTTGATACTGGTGGAAATTACGTAGAAAAGTAGATCAAGGTACAAGCTTTCATGTAAAAATAAAATTGTTAAAAAAAAGTCTACATGTTTTTTTTTTTTTATATTTCAAAAGATACTTCCTCGTATCGACTGTTTTTGTTCGTCGCGCAGATGAGTGCCGCAAGTTCACAACAAAGCGATATTTATACACGTTTGCACTCCTTTATACATTTACAGAGTGAAAGGAAGTAACAGTTTCAATTCAAACTATTTACGGTATAAAATATTTTAATGATAAACTATCTAAATACACCCGGGGAAGATGTATGTTTTATACTGTTGTTTTTTTCATTCAAATTATTTTGTTGGTAACATCTTGCAATTTTCGTGCTTAATAAACGAGCGTGCTTTTCTTGCGTTGGTTGATTTTTTGCGACGTAGCGTCACTTGCGTAGTTTATAAACCTTGACTTATGATCACCATAAAAAAAATAAAGGTTACGGATTTCTTGTTTGCTGCACGTATAATGAAATTTTTTTTTTGTTTCTCACTAGCGATGTCTGAGGATGCGATATATTTTTTCGACGTTCCTCTATGACGTTCTTATATTCTTACCGGCAATTCCAGAGTCCTTTCGCAAACATTGTTATACTTTATCTTGTATTTACATTGTTATACTTATCTTCAACTTCCAACTGTACAAAAACTAATACTCGGCATGCGTTGCAATGCCTCAATCTTTTTTTTTTTTTTTTTGTAATTTGTTTGAAGTGGGTTCACATACACAAAGCATCTCTCTATCTCTCCAAGTATATCTCTATATACATATATCTACCTCTCTATTTCCATATATCTCTAATATATGTCACACTAAAGCAATGAAAAAAATAAAAATCTATGTTTTTACCTATCCATATTTCTGTCTAACTTTTTTACCTTTCACAGTAGTGACATAGGTATATAAAAAACACGCGCGTATTCGAATACAACGCTGTGTCAAAATTTCAAAGCAATCGGTGAAGAACTTTCGGAGATTTAAGATTTTGAACGAACATTTACATTTTTATTTATGTAGATGTAAGATTTTAAAGTTATTTTTTTTAATTATTTGTAAATTGTTAGAATTTGTAATGTTTATATTAGTCAAAATACCGCAGGTAGATTATTTAAGTGACTACAAGAACTCACACACAATCTTGCTTTTGTGAGTGATAAATTTACCGTTTGATTTGGCGAATTATTGTCAAAGTGTAAAAAAAAGAGGTAAATAAATAAAACCAACAGAACGGCAGTGTGCATTACGTACAGCCACGAAACTCTGTCGCGGTCGTTTAAGGCCCCTGCCTACCCGGGTACACATACGGTGCAGAGCTTTTGGAAACATCAACGTGATTAGAAAACCGCTCAATATATCCGAGTAGTGTCAGTTTACGAAAAGCATTTAAGAATACGCTCAGGCTGGGTGACTATTTTCTGAAGAGTGAAATAGCTAAAACACGTGTTTTCAGAATAATTCTTCCTTTCCCCGCCATATGTTATGGTTACCTCTCAATGCACGACGATAAGTCCAAACTGACAGTTTGGACTTGAACTGAAGGCTACCCCCTCACACGATCAGTCTTTCGATTGCTGTTGCTGTTGGATGTCCCATCTAAGAACATGGAATAAAATTTTGGATGTTGCAATCGCAGTTGCACTTTTAGTTAAAAAATAAAATAAAATAAAAAAAATAGCGAAGTAACCAAAGATTGTAAACAAAACTGTCTGCCACGGCACTCGGCTGATGGACTGATGGTTTGGACTGGCGGGACGCTGTTCCCACACACGGCAGTTCGGACTGAGTGCTCCCGAGTCCACAATCCAATTTGATGGGAAGCCATCAGTTCCGACTGATCAGTCCGCCGTCCTCGCTCACACACGACCATTGGCGGATATAGAGGTTCACCTCGGAGGGGGCACTCTAGGATTTCAGAATAGCCAGAGAAAACATGTCTTAAAATTACTATAAATTTGTACTTAATCTACTCACACTACACATAACATCCAACCATCAGATTTTATGATTCTACAAGAAATTCGTTAAATATATTAAAATATTTTATTGGTTTCAGAAAAAATCATTTTTGTCGGCAATATTAATGTAGCAGACAACTGGTTTTTCGTGGGGGGGGGGGGCACTTGCCCCTGGTGCCCCCCCCCCCCCTTGGATCCGCCACTGCACACGACAGTTCCGACTGATAAGTCCAAACTGTCAGTTCGGACAGATCGTGTGCGGGTGCCTATAGAGGCGACACCACACACTGATGGCCAGTTTCACCATTCTGCTCTTCGATCAGCGCAGCGATCCAGTGATCTTAGCCGAAGAGTTATCTATGGATCTTTCCTCTAAACGTTGCGCCAACACAACATGCTGGGACTACACGTTCTTCGTTCGCGTGAACAACTATAATTCATGCATTTCTTTCTTATCTGCGACAACAGCAACAACAGTGTCGAACAAAATGTTAGGTGCATTTCCATTGGTGGGCTGGAACGACATGAAGTCGCTACAATCGTCTGTGACCCGGCGAGCAGATGGTTGATGCGATAGCCACAAGATAGCAGCACTCATAGTCGCTGACTCAGCTTTTGAATGTTAATAACAACTGAAAACACATGCTGGTATTTGAAACGGATCAGTGGGAAATATAAATAGGTTTAGACTTTAAAAAAATACGCTTCTTTTTAATATGGAAAGTAATCATGACGAAATAAAATATTAAAAATTAAACTAATATACAAAGCATTTGAAACATTTAAATTATGGGTATTTCGCGGGAGAAGAGGTTGAAACACTAGAATAAGTAAAATATTTGATTCTTGTTTTATACATGAACTGAGATTTCGTAAATAATACTCTAATATTTACGTCTGATTAACTTGACCTGCATAAAGCCCGTGAAAATGCCGGCCATGTCTGTTCGCGCGATGTCCACCCGAGATCATCGCCATGAAACCATCCGAGAGTCGGTTCAGAACAATGTTCCCAATGATCTTCGCCCAGCGCTCACAACTCAATGGCGCAACAGATCATGTGGTCGATGACTCTGGATCACGCCTGAACTATAACTGTGCAACTGGCCATTAGAAGCACCAACGAGCGTCGCTGTCATCATCCCGCCTCACCAACACAAATACGACCCTGACTTAGGCGGGGGGGAAGCATTTTTTTCACAGACGAGAGAGCCAAACGCCCGATCGTGCATCTTCGGTTTTTTTTTGTTCATTGTAAAAGGTTAGGTTAGCTACATTATAAATACTTTAAAACATCGTGGACGGTTGATTTGGTTAGGATAGCTACATTAAAGATACTGTGAAATCATGTAAACGTTTTCCTAGCCCTGGATAGCTACATATTAAAAATTTATTTGCTAAGCAACCATAAAATGATTTTACAGTATTTTAAATGTAGCTATACTTACTTAATATAACCAACCATCCACAATGTTTTAAAGTATTTATAATGTAGCTAACCTATCCTAATCGACCGCAAAATTTAATGCCACACCGGTTTATACAATGAGATTGAACGGGAAAAAAAAGCGAGCATGAACTTCGGGTGTGGCTCTCTCGTCTGTGAAATGAAGGCTTCCCCTTAGGCGGGCCCCTTACACCCAGTGATGCCAAATCCTACAGAGTTTTCCCCCTAGTATAGGGTGACCAAACGTTCCGTAAAAACGGGATTGTCCCGTTTTTTAACGATCGTACACGGGGTCCCGAAAAAGTCTCCCGGGACGTCTAAATGTCCCGTATTTACGTTGGGTTGATGATACACTTTTGTCGCGCCTCTACTCGGGCCGTCTTCCCCCCTCCGCGAACAGTTCAACTCGCCCATTGCCGTCTTCCCCTCTCCAAGACAGTTGAACTTTTGCAGGTATTCTACAATTTAAAAATGGACTGTTCTAGTTTTTACAACTTTATATTGGAAAAGAAAGAGGTTTTAAAATTGTCTGGAACGAAAGAAAAATATCCCCAATTTAAATCCTAAAGATTTTAAACATAACTTTGACTAACAATTTTAGTTATCTTGTTTAATTATGTTTTGAAGTATTATTATAATACTTATAATAAATAAGTATTCACTGCATAATTGTTGTTTTTATTTATTATACGCCTCACAATTTAAATTCTATTACATATTCATAGGTAAATTTAAATTAGCAAAAAAGAGCATGTTTCAATGATTACGTCTCGATGGAGCCCCCTCGGACTCCCCTTTAGCTGGAGGGTATCGCCCCCAAACCCTCCTTGGATGTGTCCCGTTTTTTCAAGTTTATGATTTGGTCACCCTACCCTAGTACCAACTTCAAATCCCCCTAGATGTCGATTAAAAACACCCTAAAGTTATCATTGTACATCCTGTTTGAAAGCTAAAATTATTTTCTTTTGAACCTCTTTTTTCACTTTCAACATAGATTATGCGTGTTTACATTTCCTTATTTTTCTGCCCAAACAGAGCATAATAATCTTGAAAAATAACATTCAGTATCTATAATTTTATATAGGTGGGAATTTAATTTCGGTTTAAAGAATACACGTTTACTAACCTTGAAGTTCCGGATCGGTCTCCCAATATTACGTATATTTTTGCTGATTTTTTTTTCTGGAAAAGATCTGAAAACGAATAATTCTTTATTATTCGTGTTTATTTTATTCCTTGCCACCACAGAAAAACATAAACGACTTACATCGCAATCCAGTAAAACTCCCGAGTCGACGACAAACTTACGAACGCAACCTCAAAGAAACAACTGACAACGTGAAAACGTTGAACGATAAAATTAAAAACGGAATTCTCTTGATCAGCAAGTTGTTGGTCGTATTGCGAAATTCAGCCACCAGCGCCAATTATGTTGCTGTTCTTTTTTAATTTTTTTTAAAGATATATACACTTAAGGCTAAATTCACGCCCTCAAAAAAAATTCTTAAATAATGTACCCGCTAAAAAATCCCCCTAAATAAAAGTACCTCCTAAAAAGAACCATTACATCTTGGTTCCCCCTTAATTTGGGGGAAAAAACCCCCAAGTTGGCATTCCTGCTTAAACCGTCAAACGCGCTGTCGTTAGGAGGTTGTTGCAGAGGAGGGAAAGTGATTTTTCTTCTTTCTTTTTTTTCGCGCCCGCGAGTACTTTCTCCGCTGCGAAGACACACACGCACCTACTCCCACGGTTTCCAGCCTCGCTTTGAGGTTAAGTACAGTATTGTTGCGTCATCATCGTCGATCAGTGGGGACTTGGGGAGGGGGTGGGGGTTAACGACCTCTCCCCCCTCCCTTCAGGGTCCTTCTCGGCCCGTAGTCATCGAGGAAGCCGGTAACACCACCCCTGCCTAAGATCAAAAAACGTTCACTTACGGGGCTATGCCCCATTCCATTTCATTATTTTATATTTACGTTAAAAACGGTTAAACTTGTAGACTTTTTGAGCGACCGAACATAAAAAAAAACGAAATATATACATTTATAGTGCATACTTTTTGCATAATTAGCTGGCAATGTGGAAATCTTTAACATTTTTGTGCAGTATGGATCAGGTGAACCAAATGGAATAAATGACTAAAACATTTTGGGGCTAAAGGTGTAAAGGCAATGCTAGTGGCTACTATGTGATATGGTTTAAAATTCTTTCAGAAAAAAAAATTATTTAATTTTAAAATCATGATCTTTCTGAGGATTTAAAATGACTAGGTAAAATTAAATATATTTTTTTATGAAATAAATTAAACCATATCACACGGCAACCAGTAAAATTGACTTTAAACTCCAAAAACTTACAGTTTTATATAGCTACTATTTCATTCTCCTTATGCATACTGCACAAAAACATTAAAATTGCAACTTTCACTTATAAAACAGAGTTGTGGTGCATTATTTGGCTGTTGGACAAAAAACTTAATTTTATTATTTTTAGTCTTAAAATAAATTGTTGCCATGTTTGATACACTTGTCATTACCCATTTTGTACTTCAATGTTTACCATAGCACATTAGCACTACAGCACTACCACAGAACTGCAGACATTAATTTTTAAATAAAAATTAAGACAATGGTTTTAGCTTGGCGGTTAAAAATTATTATATAATTAAATAACAAACATTTATGGTTTTGAAAAACTAATTTAAAGGAAGACTGATTTAAATTTGTGAGTTCTAGGTAAATTGAAAGCTCTTGTTCGTCTTTCAAGTAGTATGTCTACAGGCTTAAAACTCGGTAGGGATATTCTTTATATGACATACACATTAACTGAACATGGGATTTTCCTAAAACCAGCCTCCAAGGCGGGTTACAGGAGCGTTAAAAATTTTTAGGGCTTTAACACCTCCCCCGGCACATTTTCCACCATATAACCCGACCTATTGGATTGAAAACACGCCAAACAAAAAAAGAATACATTTTTCAAATTTTAAAAATTAAGGGTCATTAACCCCTCCCCTATCCAAAGGGGAGAAAGTCGAACCCCAGGCACATTTTGCATCATAACCCAACTTTGGAAACACTCTAAATTGAATATTACAGTTTGCTAACGAATTACATTATTAATAAATATTTATAATTTAGCTATGAATGTGAATTACATTCTGATGTTGGTAGAGACAAATCGTTAAAGTACAATAAGCGCATCGTAGGCCCTATCCGGTGAAAGCTCCCTGATAAGTACGATGCCTGCTGGTGCTTCTAGTGTGGCATCACCTATAAGCCTAAGGCTCTGAACTAAAGCACGCAGTCATCTCATCGTGCATAGGGCAGCTACGATATTTAAGCCGTGAAAGTACATTATATGGCGGAGAAATGAAGATAAAGGTGCAATGTAAGTCCCTTGGGCAATTTCAAGAATCTGTAGTGTACTGGTCGGTGGTCGTCTCTCGGGGCGTGCGCATCTCTCTCGCGGGCTGTTGGCTGGGAGTTCCCTGCGACCTATTGGGTAACCGAAGGCTGGCAGTGCGTGTTGGTTTTGTGTGCGTGCTGGGGGCGGCCTAGCAGCGCCAACTGCTACCGACCGCGTCCCGCGGGTGGCGGATACGGGAGCCCAGCCCGAGAGTTGCAATCTCGCTGGGGTGGCTGTGAATAACCAATAGCAGTCCGCGGACCAATGGCCGGCCTGCGGAGTCGTTATTACGGCTGTCGGTGTGAAAGGTAGCCTGAATGTAGCTCGGCGCGTGGCAGGAAGCAGCTTCGTCGGCGAAGGCCCGCAGGGGAGCTCGATGTGCCTTAGTAGCGAAGTGTAGACGAACTGCGGGCTGGAACTTGCGGAGCTGTGAACTGCTGCGCGCGCAACGGAATTGAAATGCACCGGAACTCTGAAGGAAGACATCAGGAACCTTCAGCTGGGGCTGCTGTAGGTGTGGCAGCAGTAGCCTCGAGCGGCGCGACCTTAAACCGTCTCGGGGATTTTGGGTGGCGAGGTTGGTTCCCTCCCCCCACCCTGGCTTGAAAAGTACTGCTGTTGACCTGAAGAAGGAAGATGAAGATGGCGCAACGTCAGGCTGCCTTTCGCTCCGAGAGCCAGCAGTTCGAGCCGGTTTACTGGCTCGTCTGCCCACTCTGTCTTAACTGTGGCTGCCTGGGCAGCTGTGGCTGGGCTGACGTGAAGTCGCCCGCCCCTGGGGGCGCATGCGCCCCTGGCTAATAATAACCCAGGAGCTCCCAACTTTAAATGCGGGCCGCAAGGCCCAAGCACCCAACTCCACCAAGGTTGATTTTCAGCCCCTCCAACTCTTCTTACCTGGACCCTTCTTCCTCTTGTCCAGTAGTTACCTGCTTGCTTATTGCATGTTAATTGATCCCCGCATGAACCGGCCCAGGGTTTTCCCTGTGTCTATGCAGGTTTTACCTGGGTCACACTTAGCTAGCTTTTAAGCTAGGCGACCAATGGGGCGTCAGTCATGGCGCCAATCGCAGCCATGGCTGGCCAATAAACCCCAATAAGCACATGATGCACGCGCCCTTGTCCTGCATGGTTAAAAACCCGCATGGTAGAGTGTATAGGCTTCGGCCTGAGACACACTTAGGTCCTCCCCTAACCTGGACCCTCCCCTACACACTTAGAATTAACTTAGGCTAGGAAAAAAAAAAAAAAAATCGTAGTGTACTGGATGTTTCATGTCTAAACATTATTACGAAAACATGTGATTTAGTCATTTTCACTCTTATAAAAATAGTTTGAAAATGAAATCCTTAAGAAGAACTACTTATCCATCCTCAGCGTGTTCTTAAATGCTATTCGTTAAACAGACCCCACGCGAGTATATTGAGCAGTTTTTAAATTGTGGGGCTTATAACATCCTATTTCTAGCTCATTGCGACTGAAACATTTTTCTCTCTCTCAATTTTGTTGTTTCCTGCGTCAAAGTCGGACACTACATTGAAAAAGTTGACGAAAAATTTGCCTACAGAGGTTCAGATATGTATATTCTTAAGGCGGTCTCCCACACTGGGTTCGATACTTAATTTCTTGTAAATTTATTTCAATAACTCTCCTGCATTTTCTAAACTCTCTTAAATTTTCGAAATTTAAGGGCCTTCCCCCTCCCCCCAGGCACATTTTACACCATGACCAAACTTTTTGCATCGGAAACACTCCAAATTGAAAAAGCATTAATTTTTGAAATTTGTAAAGGTTGGTCTTAACCCCCCCCATGAGCACATAGACTCCAGGGCAAATTCCCACCATGGCCCGACCTCATGGATACACAAAAAGCATGGTTATCACACATAGCTCGAAATTAGGTTTGATGGTGGCAAGGAACGTTTATAATTCAGGCAGCGAATTCTAGCAGCTGGCGTAAAAAAGTATGTGTGAGATTCACGTCCAGAAATTTTGGTATTTGAAGAGAGACTATTTTATTTATTAGTTTATTCATAACTCTCAGATTTTTTTTTCCCAAGAAGTCAACGTACAAATTTTATGTCCGAGTTTCGTATAATCAGTTTATTTGCAATATCATGAACAACATGAGAACACATATGAGTTGCTCATTACTGAGGTTAGATGTTTGAAAATCACTGGCTAGTACTGAGAAACTCGCTTAAATTTTTTTGTACATACATACTATCTTCTTAACACTGACCAAATGCTTAAATATACAGATAGCTATAAATTTTTTAAGTAATACTCAACTAATTTTTCATTCCAAAGGTAAGTCTGCCCCTACAACTATTGGTAGTGGTGGACTTTGCTGGGACCTGGACCATATACTTTTGCAAGGCATCATATTTTGGAGAGAGGCATTACCGTGATGTCAAGAAGGAAGGGGGGGGGGGGGGGGAGGGGGGGGGGGGGGGGTGAAGAATTTTTAACCCAACCAGGCACTTAGATTTTAATTTTCAATGACAGTTCTGCTAACTAAATTATATGTAAAAATTATAACAAATGAATAATACAAAAAATTTCAATGAGTATAGATTTTTTTAAAGATTCAAATAAATTACATTGACATTGAATAATAAACATGATTATACAATTTATACGGCCAAGATATATGGTGAATTGTGATAAAATCAAAATAGCGCCAAAAAATATGTGAAAATGCCGCATAAAACACCAAAATGCAAGTTAACACACAATATAGCATTGAAATCCAAGTTACTATCATGAAATTAATTTGTATTTAACGAAAACTTAATTCAAATTATAAAAAAAATTGTACCAAAGTGCATGCATCAGAAAAATTAACATAATTTGTTTTATTGCGCAAATCATAATGGATCACTTTTAAATCACAAATGCTCACTAATCATTTTTGTTGTTCTGAATGTATCTGTTTCAGACCAATTTATTACAGATTATTTTATCATAAAAATGCAGCATACAAATTTTACCACTATTTTGGCAGACCAAGATGAAAAAAACTTCTTTTATAAAAATAAAAGAAAAAAACCTTGTTTTAAAAATGAAATCGGGCTAAAAATAAAACTATAAAAACTTGTCGCTAACAATTTAATAACAAACATAGGGTTGTTGTTCCCCAGCTTGTCCGGCCCTGAAACTGCCCTGGCTAACAACCTTCATGAAAGCATGTCTGGCATTATGCTAGACATCAGCGAATTGTGTAATCATTTAAAGGACGGCAAAAGAAGTTTACGGCATGGGAATATGAGCCATTAATGACAAAGCTAGTTTTTCATCCCATATGAGGGTTGTCTGAAAAGTCTCCGTCCTCAACATGAAGATGGCAGCACTCGTCAACGAAGATTGGGGAATGTGTTTAGTCATGTTTTGGAATATGCTGCCTGAAATTTCAGCCAATTTGGACGTGAATTGATTTTTTAACCATTGTTTTCGTGAGTCGATTTTTGTGAAAATGAAAAGAAAAAAAAATGTGTATCAAAGATTCATTAAATATTTGTTTTTGAAAGGCAATATGCCTACGCTAATTGAAGACGAGTTGGACGGTGTGCACTGCGACTTTGCGCCATCATTTACCACAGGGATATTTCAGGCAGCTCAATTCAAACATGGTCACACCAGCTCGGGTGACGATGAACGTCTGCGACACCAAAAACCGCGAAGGGAGAATCAGCTCCAAAAAAATGCAAAGACTGTTTGTTCCTTTGGCCGGAGAAAAAACAGAGATACTGTTTTCTAGGCTAGTCATGGAATTGTCTTAATAAATTATTTTGGAAACAGAATAACATAACTACGCATCATTACTTGACAAGCTGAAGGCAGAAATTGCAAAAAAAATGTCAAATTTGTTTCACCAGAACAATGCACCAGCTCACACCTCAGTGGTTGCCATGCTGAAAATCTACAAACTGCGGTTTGAACTGCTTGACCACCCTCCTAACTCACCAGATATAAACCCAACTGACATTTTTTTTTGTTCCCTAGGCTAAAAGTTACACTCAGAGGACATACATTTTTACTGAATGAGGAGGCATCACGTTCGTAAACAACTATTATGCAGAGACTCATGCAAACAATTGTTAAAAAACAACTGCTCGTCCAAAATGGCTGAAATTTCAGACAGTATATTCCAAAACATGACTAAACACATTCCCCAATTTTCGTTGACGAGTGCTGCCATCTTCATGTTGAGGTCGGAAACTTTACAGACAACCCTCGTACATCATTGCCTATTTAATTTATCACTTTGAGGAAATCAATCTACTGAAATTTTCTTGTTGACTTAACAACAATGTTTTTTTTTTTTTTTTTTTCCAAAAAATAATAAACAACAATATTCTGAATCTTTTACAAACTTCATTCAGAGTTTTGGGGGTACATCCCATTTCAGAGTATATTATTTTATATATGTTAAATGTTTTTAGAATTTTCGAGCAGCAATGCTGCTCTTGTTGTCTTCGTAGTGTAATTTGAATTAATTTTTTTACTTAGTAATTAATATTCCTCCCAAATTTTTATAAGTTTTATTTCACTAGACTTTCATTGCTTTCTGAACTTGTGTTCAAGGGGGAAATGAGAAATGGGAAAGGCTATAAAACACTGCAATTTAAAATTGTGTTTAAAATCCTGATGGAATCCATTAGATATTTATTTTAAAAACCAAAAAATACACAAAAAACTATATATGGATACAAAATACAGATTCACCAAAACTCTTATATTTTTTCAAAAAAATAACATTGATATGTTCTGATATTTATATGTTCATGTGTTACATGAAATGTAAACATAAGATTTCCATTTCAGTTCTGAAAATATTTGGTGTCCAAATTACTCATTTGCAAGCCATATATCTGATGTACAATCTCCACCAGGGTATCTGTAAAATACAATTTTACATTAAGAATCAAAAAAATAATTGATAGCATACAAATATACAGTTCAATACATGCAATTTATATGTGTGGAGATTGGTGCATATTTTTCTACCTTATTTTTTTTTTAGTTCACATGATAAACTGTATTCTGCTTACATATTTCATAATAGTCAATGTTGAAATACACATACAAATTCTGCAAGCTGTTCACTAATAGTGTGATAGTTAAATGTTGCATGCTTTGACAGTGTTGTACTGAGCTCTATGAAGTATGAGTTGTCAAACTAGGTACATATATTTCCATCAACAAGAGTGTGAGATTCCTTAGTTTACCATATTTTAGTCTCATTACATTGCACGGAGAATATTTAATTTCTAAACTAATTTAAAGCTGTAATGATTTAATAAACAGAAAATTTAATGTGTAAGATTACATACAATTTATTTATTGAAAACTAAAAAATAGTTCAAAACTATTACAGACTATACATTACTCCAGATTTATATGTATATATACATGTGTGTGTGTGTGTGTGTGTGTGTGTGTGTGTGTGTGTACACGTAAATCTGCCCCTCGAAATAACTAATTCGTTCCAGGAAAACATAGTGTTAATCAAATACTTTTTTTCCATAACAGTACATGTAATCAGAAACAATTTGTTTTCCAATCAGGTAAGTGTGCCTGCTGGCTACCAATTTAACAAAGACACTGCTCCAGTTAAAACTAATTTACAGTACAAATATTTGTCTAAATACACTTGAAGTATATTTAAATAAATGTGAATAACACTTTGAGATTAAAAAACCTAACATTAAATTTAAAAAAATTCTAGTACCACATTGTTTACATAATATGGCATAGCATTCCTAAGTAGGCGCTAAAATTTCTGAGTTACAAAACAATAATGTTATTAATATAGGATATATATGCCAGTTCTAATAAAAATTAAAAAAGCATAAATTAACATGATCTATTATTAAAAAGATTATTTAATTTTTTAACGTAATAATTACAGACTCTGTACATGTGTAACTGCATTGATTTGCCACTAGCGTGTCCTAGTAAGCATGATGTTAACTAACCCTGGAAGCTTTTAGCTTTATTTTCCAGAGCTGCTGCTCATATGTGGGTTGGCATTAAATAAATTCTGGCTTAAGACATGGGCATCGTCTGAGATAAATATGCAATGAAAGAAGCGAATAGCTGTTAAGAAATGAGCAAAGTATTGTTTGTTGATTAGTCACATTCTTAATTCGTTGTATTTAATGCTACACAAGTGCTGTTGCCGTTGTGGGCGCACGGAAATAAAAATTAACAAGAAAACAACGCTATTTCTAATCTTTTATCGTGCTATTTCAAATCATGCCGTAGTTTATTGGCGTAGTTACTTCAAAACTGCGCTGATCAAACAGTGTTACTTTGAGGGTCGGGTGTCTATGGTGACGATTCCTTGACACCCGTGTCTGAGCACCATGACCCCCAGGTAACACGGTGGTATTGGAAGCCATGATGAGCACCTTTTCCACTTCAGGGTGACTCTGCAGTGGTTCTCTGCTGCCTTATGCAGTATGGACACAAAGTGACAACTAAACACCAGTCCTTGATACCAGAAATTAAATTTTCTACCAGTGAAAAAAATTACCAACCAGGCTGGGAATCAAACTTGAGTACCTCGGGTTTATCAGCCAGAATGATATAACCACTCTGACAACACGGTCGAACACGCTACCGTTGTTTAGGTCGATTTTGTTTCAAGAATTCATCCACCGTGTGTCAGATTTACGCTCACTGTACAATTGACAGAAAGCTTATCAACGAAAGGCAAAAGTCAGAATAAAAATATCAAAGTAAGCTTTTGCATTGCACTGCCATGCACACAGGCTTTTTATGGGGAAAGATTCAAAATCCTAACAGTGGGCTCAAAATCAGTGGGCACCAACTCAGTGTCCATCAATTTGAATCATGCCAAAGACTGCAATGGAACAGCTAAAAGAAAGACACCTTGTTTCATTTTAAAATTACATTTTTTTTTAACCCAGAATCCCTACATGGGATCAATATACTACTCTATAAATATGTGTTAAATTTCCTACATTTCAAGCAAGAAGACAAAACTTTACCAAAGGCCAGTCCGGAAACTACAAACTTACCTCATCTCGTGCGCTAGCACTGGACCATCGGGTTCTCCACCAAAATCAATAAGAAAATTTTTATCAAGTGTAAGTCCTCCCTTTTCTGTGTCCACGTCTATTTTCACAAGCCAAGAACCTCGCCTGCAAAAACAAAATGTCATATAGTAAAGAATAAAAACAATGGCTAGGTGAGATAACTTACAATAGGTGGCGTGCAAGTCGTATCCATGGAATGGGTGTCTGTCCTGAAGTTAAAAAAAAACTGGTTAGCAATTGGATAGAAAATCAAATTGCAGCTATATAAAGGAAAATCTAAATACACATAAAAATTAATGTTTGTTTGTTTGTCCCCCTATGCATTCCTATAGCATTCACCCTATTGCGATGAAACTTTGGTAAATTGTTATGTGCATGCCAGCAACATATTAAGGTTGACAGAGAACACAATACCATTTAAAGAGCAGCACTTCTTACTCTCCTGTAAATTTTTCAGTTGCGAGTTAGGCTCGTTTGGTTCTGACGTGCAGATTACGTACTCGAGTCAAACTTACTGTTTCGTTTCAGGATAAAACTGCTTGTCCCACGGGGAATAAAGCGAGGAAGACACGTACAACCGCTTCCCGTCCAAGCTGAGCTGCAGCATCTGCGGCGCGGCGTGCAGGCGTCTGCCTTTCACCTCAGCGGGTTCCGGCTGCTCCTGGGTTCAAGCAGAGACGCAGTCACAACTGCGCACTCAACATACGAGCAAACACACAGAGACCAATACTGGAGAGCGTGGCACCATGCACCACAAATGTCTATACGTTTTGCCTGGTTAAAAATTATATTTCTGATTTTTTTTTGCTTCATTTAGTTTTACAGATTTTTTTAAATACATACTACTTCTGAATATTCTGCTTATTTGTTACTGTTTCTTTTAAAACATAAATGTTAAATTAATTTACGTGCCATAATTATGTAAATTTATTTCAGTATTTTTTTTTTTTAATTTGATACAGCTTATGATTTGGAGTTGTGAAACAACTTTAGAATGCTTAGTACAATTAGGGAACAAGCTCCACGGGTGTGTTGTTGGTGCCCCTGGATTATGTTGCTGGTGGCGGCCACCAGGTGAGCGGCGAGCACGGCAGTCGTGACGGCGCGCAAGGAAACGAGTGAGGACTTGACGGGTGACCACGGAGGCGAGCGGACGTTGCAGCTGGTGGACTTCGGCTGCCTGGGACGACGATGAGAACCCGGCCTACTGCGACTGCCGGGGCCGAACGTCGTTTGAAACACCGAAACAAACCGTGAGTCACGAGCCGCAACTGGATTAAGACGTGAGAGACCTGGACTTTTCCCACCATTAACTGGTCAGTTTTTTTTTTTACTGAGGGTTTTTTTTGGTGCCGAGGAAACGGATTGAGGATCCCTGGAAGCCGAGGCAGTGAGCGGAAGGGAAACAAGACGGTGAATTTTTATGTGAGAAGTATCTTGTCTTTCGCGCGGGTGCGTGCAGAGTTGTTGGACAGCCCTGGCAGCCAAGTTGTGTGTCATGCACACAGGGCAGGTTCCACTGGCATCACAGCCTCTGGTCGGAACTTAAACATTGTCCTAATTTGTTAGGGGGCCCTGAAAAGAAGGACTGATATTTTCGTTGATCGTAACCGATCCTTTACCAGCCTGTAGCGGGCTGAATAGTTGAACACGCTTTGGCTAAAATAAACTGGAATGACGACATCAGAGAATAAAGGAAATATATGGGCGAAGAAACGTTTAAAAGAATTTATTCAATAATTTACGAAATGGTACCACCCCAGAAGGAGATATATGAGCTCATGGATTTTCACACAAAATCATAAATTTTGTGTAGTGTTTGATTTTATTTTCTTTAAAGATACCACTAAGCTTTTAGACAAAAACACTACCTAGCTAAGATTCTCAACACACAAATAGGGAAAAAAAACTTGCATCAGTCCAATAAAGGGCAGACCGCATGCCCAGTAAGAACAATGTATCTATTTAATACATATACAGTAAAGCCTCGATTAATCGAGTTAATGTGGATAAGCTAAATCATGAATAACATTGATGTATTCGAAAATCGTCATGTTTTTCAATTGACTTAGAGGTACTTTTTTTTTAATAACATTATCCCAGCTTTTTTCTTCAGGGTAAATTCTTTCATGTCACTTCATGATTCACTTAACCAGTAAATTTCATCATTGAGGTTAATTTTATTAAAGCTTCCGACAATGGTTAGTACATAAATACGAACCTTCATTAATCAAAGTTTAGTTAATTGAGAGTTGTATACCAACATTATAACATTATGACATTTTCTCACAGAAAATATATTTTTAATCACTACACAAAATTATTGGCGTGAATAATCTCTAGTGCTTAAAAATTCTTAAGAAGAAGCTATTCATATTTGGCACCAGATTTATAAAATATAATTTAACCATTTATTTATAAAATAATTTTTGTAGTCACATCTCTTTCCGCTAGGTTATTTTTTACACTCTTGTTTGTAATGTTAGTATAGAGCTGTCTGGTAGTCTCTGGTGTATTTGGTAGTAAAAATACAATCCTTTTAAAACACACCTAAAATATTTAAAAGCCTAATGACCATTGTAAATAATCCATACAAATAATTTAATAGTTAAAAATAAAAAAACTGTACATTGCATGAATTTATTTTAAAAATAAAAAAACTGGTTATTTACATGGTTATGAGTTCAATTACATAATTTAAAATTTTTTTATCCACTTGATTGGGCATCATGTAAAAACTATTGAAAGGACTGTTCTAGAACTTTTTAATAGATGTTAATATAAATTGCTGCCAAGTATTACAGATTTTCCGTATTTATAACGGATTTATACCTACAGTTTCGAGACAGCGGAGTGATGCTTATATATTATGGAAACAGAGAAAATTAGTAAAACGTCAGAAATAATGTGTGTCTATCAGTGTTTTGTACAATAAATCTTGCACGTATAGCCGGTTGTCTATTGGTCTGCTAATGTTATGGCACAATAATTTTGGCAAAATTGAATTTGGCAACAACTAGTTCAGCTTATTACATGTGCTATATAAACAAAATTTATCCTCAAAAAGAATCAAGAAATTCAAGCAAGCAATGCTTGGGTTATCAAATTTAGAAGGAAACAAAAATACCTTTTGAAAGAACTTTAAGAAAAATATAAGTCCTGATATATTTTTAGTTTTTTTAAATTAATATTTTTATAGCTTCATACTTTTTGAAACTATTTAATAGATGAAATAACTCATTACTATACCCAGTTTAGTTATTTTGTTAAGTCCAGTATTTGACGTAAATTTTATCGAGTTTTCTTTACGTGCGTTTTATTGCATGCGTAAATATGATTACTGGTGGATGTGCCTGGGAGTTAGTATCACTGGTCTTATATAAATTTAAGCACTAGACTATATATCATTATGAAATTTCACCCCTTAGCAAGGGTGAAAAGGTAGTCAGTCTACAGACATAGAATTCAGCAGCAGTTGAAAATAAAAATATATATTTTATCAGCTGAATGAGAAATAAAGTATTTATATTTCATTAATATTGCATAAGATATTAAAATTGCTAATACATATCGGTTTCTTTACTTGAGGTCCTAAACTATTTTTTATGTATTTGTCACATGCCCACCAGCATTTGAGGATTTTTGGGGTGGGCATGACACATAAAGGCCAAGGACAATGTGGTCACTATAATTTCATGGTCACTCCCCCCCCCCCCCCCCCCCATAGCAGGAAAGCTCAACCTGAGTGGAAGGACTGCGCATCCACGATTGGCTAAAAAACATTAGGGGACTGTACCACATACTTGCAGTGATCACCACAACAGATACAAACAAAAACACATTAATTTTTTTAAGTCAAATTATAATAATTATTGCAGTTACAGGCACTTCTTTAAGGGCGTTGAAATTTTTGTATGAAACAAAATGTGCACAAGAAATAGAAATTTAACCGGATGTCTTTCAACGCGCATGACCATTACTCTACACCCACGAGCCAAAATTGTTAGAATGGCAGACCTGCATGTGGTAGCATACACAAGTAGATATTCCCTTTTATGAATATCTGTAATGTACTAGACAAATTAATGTACCAAATGAAACTTTATGATGGTGAAACTATACTGGAATAATTTTATGCACTTAAATAGTCATAACAAGAAACAATAACTTTAATAATAACAATAATTTAGTAGCAAAAAAAAAATCTTATAACAAAGAAGATATGTTGAAAAAATTTGTTGATTCTCTTCAATATTAAGAATGCTGTGTCATATTTTATTTACTTGTCGAACTAAAAGTTTCATTCCAAAAGTTGCACATTTATAAACTTTACAAGAAATGCAAGAGCACAAGGATGCAAAACCCAACAAAAACAAGAAAACCGAAGTAGTTGATAAAACATACATGTCACAAGCATCATCATAACTAAAACTTGAAATTTTAAAATCGTAGAAAAATTTTCTTTATCAGGCTTTTTTTCATTGCTAATATGTATTTCCCCATAAAACATGTGAAGTTCTTTATAGTTTGATTTTCTTTCACTATATAATAGTTTAATAAGTGTGAACATGATGTATGATGAAAAGACAATCTTACCCTTATATACACTTAGCTTCTGCATCTATAAAAGTTTTTGGAACACTTCAACTTCAAATGCAGAAAGCAGAAAAATAATACAAAAATTCTGAAAGTTCAAAGTGGGCCAATGCTTGTGTTGCATTTTTGTATCTTGCATAATTTATATACCGATATATTAAAAACCGTTATTTAAAGCTTTGCGGCTTGCGCTTCTTGCTTTCTAGTGTTTCTTGCGTAGTTCATTTACATGGAGTAAGTACCATAACTTTTATTTTTTAGATAGACTGTATGAAGTATGAGAAATCACTCTAATTATAATGTTAATAACCGCGACAGTAAGCACCTTCAGTTCCTCGTCTTGTACTACTTTGACAGGGCCTCCTTTCAGAATGCTGCCTCCGAGGAACACCTGACCAACCAGTTTTGGACGGCGACGGTCCGTTATGTCGTACTGCCTTACGTCCCCATGAAGCCAGTTGCTGAAGTAGAGGAATCGGTCGTCAAGGGACAACAGAATGTCCGACACCATACCTCAACAAAACAAAAAAAAAACCAAACCTATTTTAACTGACATGTAAAACTATATTAATAATATGCAAATTAGTAATCTGCAGGCAAAGAAGCGCTTGTGTAATTACCAGATATTCTTAGTTTGTGAAATTAATAAATTAATTGTCACAGTCAGATAACATGATGAGAGGCAATAAGATAAGATTGTAGCATTGATGGACTGCATTTATTAAAATGGGAGCACCCCGAGAAAACCCAATCACTTGGCGAAACTCCAGGCGAGATGTGAGTCGTCTGACCACTCACACTTTGTGCAACCGTGCTACCATTTGAAAACTGTTCATTTAATGTATAGGATGGTGATGTCAAGGATGCAACTCGGTCAATGAGACAAAATAAATTCCCAAAGTTGTAGTTTTTCATCTAAGGCCAAACAACTAGCATCTCGGGTCGGACCTAGAAGTGAAAAGCTTATGCTGTGACAACTACAAATCACACGAGTGTCCTTTAGTCCTGCGCAAAACCAGTCTCTCTCTTTTTCTAGGTTCTATTTGCATGTTAACAAAAAGGATTGTGCCATATTTCTAACAAATTACCAACATTTTGATAAACTTAAGATTATAAAATATATATCACTCCCTAGTTACAAAATTTACATGCATCTTAAGTAAACTTTCAAAATTGGATTCATTCACAAGCTTAGCATAACGTTTGTAGACCAAGCTGCCCAAAGAAAAAAAAACTTATCAACACCACTGACCTAGAATGCTAGAATATGATTATGAAAATTAAGTTTCAAGTTTTTTACAATGGTTACAGGCTATGTTGGACCTAAAAAAATGTTTGGTTCTGTGCTAAAATATTTACATAGCCACGGCAGCCACTAACTCTGAAGGCCAAGTAATAATTAATTACACAGTCTTATATTAAGAGTACATTCTTATCACCTTTCTTTTTGAACACACTTAAAACAATTACATTTGTTACTATTTACTATGTTGGAGTCAACTCAACAGGATAAATTGTTCAATTTAATTTTTTTTGGTTGATAAAAAAAATTCTTATTATGAAATTCTATTTAAGCTGCCAAGTGTCAATAAAACCAACAAAAAAAAACTTTTAAAATATTTTGGCATAGGTATGAATTTGGTACTGAACGAACAAACAAGGAAACAAATTAACTGTGGCTTACATCTCGTAGACATTGCGATCATTAAGATGAGGAGAGTTGATATGACAATGGAGCTTCAACGGAATGAATAACTGGTACAAGTACATTATGGGCAACATTACGATTCCGGTTATTTTACTCTGCTTTAACGAAGGCAAAATTTTAAAATTAAAATGTCAGAAAATTGTTAAGATCTAATAACTGTTGACACCAAGATGATTTCTTACAAATTCCTATCTCTTTCCCTAAACAGTAATGTATGTCAGTGTCTTACCATACATTTTTGGTGCAATCCAGCCTTCTACTTGCTTCGGAGGCACACTTATCACACGTTCTGCCGCCCAGGAACCACTGTCTTCCTTATAAAACCTGCAAGAAACAAAGTGGCTGAGGCTTTATTACAATTTATCACTAATGGAAAAATTTGTTGCCCTTGCTGGAGGTATGAAGAGGGGACACCAGCAGGCCAATGAGAGTTGGCCAGTTACCGGAGACCAGACCGTGTCGTGCAAACAGCGCTGCCTTGTCTCCGAAGCTGCGTTCACGCTGCCCCGCGCGCCGACGAACTGAACTTGTACGATGCCACGCTGCCGGAACAAGTACCAGGATTAATTCTACTGGACTTGGCCTTTGCATCGATGTACTATTTAATAGACAAACTTAGCCCAACGAGCTGTATCAAGAACATAGAGCAGATCTACGTCAGAAGGTAACCAGCGTCACGAAGAATTCTTTCACTAGTCACCAATGTGATGTACCAAGGTAGTTACGTTGATTGAAGATATTCTGTAGCAAATAAAATAAGGTACATTTGAAGCGGAATAACAGAGTGAAACTGTTAGAGCGGAACAGTGTTTGTTGTAGATGTAACTCCATGCTAAAAGAAAGACGTCTTTTCAAGAAGGCAGTCACAGGTACATTGCCAACAAGTAAGGAAACAATGAAAATTGTGGCAAGCATAACATAGATCGGCTGGCTAAGGAGTACGCAGCAGAACGTTAGTACTCTATGTTATGAGAGCAACTAACACTATTCCAGCGCTTAACAGAAACGTCAGCCCGTGAACGACTTTTGATGTTGAGTGATAAACGCAGTTTCTTGGCGTTAATGGTTTGTGTGGGCTAGAAGCGTTCTCCGCAGTTGCGAAATTACTCGCCACGCAAGAAACAGAGGACGTCGAACAAGTCACGGGACCAAGCCACAGTGCGAGTACAAAGACAATGTTTGCCTTGGGGCATCATGGGAACAAGTTACCATGGTCATCTGTCGAGAGCTGGCTACTAGACGGTCCACATCTTGCCAAGTACGTCGTCATTCCTGGGGGGCCACGACCAGGGGACAACCAACGCAACGGCGAGTGCTACTGTAATCTGCACCCACAGTGCTCGAGGGGTGTCTACTGAAAAGATATTGCGGTAAGACAGTTAGTTGCACGGAATTTAAGTAATGTCTTCTTTTAATGAACTTGAGTCATGTTTTCGTAGATTTTAATAAAGCTTATACGTTATTTTAAAGGTAATTGAAGTTGTAATATAATAAAATGAATATAGATGTTATTGCTGCTATAACAAATTTTGAGGTAATTTTTAAGTAATATCAAGTAATAGTACAATTGTGTGTTCATTTATTAATGTTGGAAACATTAATAGTTTTCATTAAAGTAAAGTTGTAAAATAATATTTCAGAGGCTTAAAAATTTTATTGAGTATTCTTTCTTTCTGCAAATATATTGTATTTCTGTATATTGTATATATTTTAAAAATTGTTGTATTTCTGATTGTTTTGAAAATAAACCAATATTTACGCTTAGCACCTTTCTTGCTCGTTATTTAAGAGCTACGTCTGGTGTTGCATCTCCCCTGGTACAGTGCCCGGCAAGAATTTAATTCTACATTTTAATATACAGAATTAAACTGTTCAGGAGAATTGTGTTGCATTTTCTGTTTTGCCTTGGATTTTCGTATTATTACGAAACTCAGATTAATTTACCGCTATTCATCACAAAATATTGCCTCTACCCAAAGTGTAAGAAGACCTGTGCAGAAGATTTCCACTAACCTGAAGATATTGGAATGCAAAGCACAGCCAACGTAACCTTGCGCCTCTTTGGGGTCGTGAAGGAATCGTACTTCCAGAGGCGCTATACCATCTTCTCCTAGGTCAATAGTTTGTACCAACTTCTTCTCTTTCCAAGAGAAAAAATTCAGCGACTGGCCATACAAATCTGTAACACAGGAGCACTGCCAGGCAACTAAACTAAAAAGTAATTTAAATTTTTTTTTTAAATTTCTGAAGTATTAATTGTAAGTTTCAAGGCCAATCCTATTAAGTTTTGACCATGATAGCTTCAAACTCTTATTTATCAATTCATTTGCATTTGTTGGACATACCTGAAAGTCAATAAATCCTTGATTGGTAGAAACTGTCTAGACAATGAGGCCAGAATAAAATTATATTTTATGGCTACCCACTTCATAATTTTTTTTTGTCTGCTGCTCAAAATATTTAATCTTGGTTAACATGAAGGAAAAAATCTAAAAGTTTGCCAAAGGCAGTCTCGGTTCTTCACCCAGTATAGTTAAGGAGCTAAACTTGCACAAAGACTTAATAGTTGCTGAATACAATTTCACTAGTTGATGTGTTTATTATTACTTTTGCTTGAACAATCACAATATGAGGTTTATGAATGGAATAACAAAGTTATCATTTTCTGTGACATTTTGCATCAAAATCAAAGGAACTCCTGTTGCCTTGTCATTTATGTCATGGTAGTGGCTAAATGTTCAGTGACTAAATTTTCAGTGACTGTATTTGAAAAATGTTGGTAAAAATAAAGTTGGATCATATGGAAGATTGATTGTTTGAATAACTACAGGATACGAGGCTACAAGTATATGAGGCTACATGACTCTTAACTGTCTTTGGGCCCATTCAGTGCCGATTAAAATAACCAATCACTGTTTGATCAAGCTAGGTCATGAAATGGAATGGTAACTTTACAAGAAACCTTTTTTAACTTTTGCAGTGAAATCAATTGCAATTACCTCAGCTGTCAAAATTTGAAAAAATCAGAAAGACACCCAATGTACCGAACAGTGTTTGTAATTAATGATCTGTTATTTTCTTCACTCCTAATAGATTCGGTGATATAAATGTTGTTTTTTCTAAAACAAAATACTAACCCAAGGATAGTTTTGTACTTTTAGTGAGTTCATATTCATATCAGATATTTTAACATTAGCTTGATTCAATGAAGGACAAGGATTTTATTATAAAACCAAACCCTATCTCCCTTAAAAATAAACCTCCCTTAAGTGTTGGATTTCAGAAAGTAGCAAAGAGCAGTTGATAGTTCTTGGATATATATTTTATGCCATTCATCTTACAAATTTTTTTTATATGATAAAACTAAACTTACTCAATTTCCACCCACTTTGCAGTAGAATTGGCAGAAAAAAAAGAAAAGAAAAAAAAATAACACGTACAAAATGTTTCTCTTTAAGTATGCAATTCTGAGTTTCGTAACTTTTACGTTGGTGGATTCTGTGTCTTCAAAATTTTCTCTTTCGAACCAAACCTGGAACCATATGTGTGTGTACAACGCAGTGGATGTTGTTCGCAAACATGGGTATTCTTTAGCATTCAGTCAATGCTAAATTCTCATATCATCATAACTTCAGTGTTAACAAGGCGTAAACAGTGGGTTTACAATTGAAAATTAAGAATTAGTACTTATGATGTACTTATGCTTATAATATACTTATGATATGACTGCTTGAATACTAATGGAATGGTTTATGATTGTAGTGTAGGAGTTTTGATGGGTTGTGTGAGAATCATAAATGTTAACTTAAGAAAAACCAGAGATAGTTATATTTATATTTTTACTAAAAGCATCAATTAAGGCACACTAGAATGGGTGGGTATGAAATTATGTTTTTTTTAGAAAGCAGGTTTATGATATAGTATGAAGCTTTGGGGTGAAACATTATAATTATGTAAAACTTATGTATTAATGCAGCTTGATCACTAACTCTGATCTAAAATTTACCTGAATCGGTTAAGTATTAATAATGTGATTTAGTTACATCATCCAAAATTTCAAACGTTTACATTTATATTAATAGTGGCTCAATTAGTGCCGGATTACTGGGAACAAGATAACAGTAAATTGTGATAAAGTCAAAATAACACCAGCATGTCAATAATACACCACTGAACATTGAAATGCAAATAAACACACCATTAAGCACCAAAATGTGCCAAAACTCATAACATTGATCAGCATATTTAATCGAAACTCAAATCAGATTACAAAATTATCATCTTTTAATATATTAAATTCAATTAATGTAAATTATTTAGCATTCTGTTAGTACCAAAATGTATGTACTAAAAAAGATTGGAAAATTGTTTTTTTTTTGGTATTGCAACTGTTATTAGTAACTAATTTTTACAGAACAACATTGGAACATATATACAAATGCACGTATACTTGCCGATTTATTTTTATTGTTCCCAGTAGTCAGACAAGCTTATTATAAATTATTATAATGTAAAAGTGTATTACGTTATCAGTCAAAATGACACTGTTTTGGTGAAGCAAGTATCATTGAACAAATAAGTGTCATATTTGTTGAAAATTGTGCTATCTTTATAAATAAACAGAGTTCATAAAAATAAAATAACACCAAAATCTTGTTTAAAAAACAAAAATTTGCCTAAAAATAAAATTATAAGATCTTGTCTCTATGGATTACATAATGTTCCGAACCACATAAAGCCAGATTACAGACCTTTCACTCTATTTAAAATATAAAAAAATTATATTCATTAAACAGAAGCATAGAAATAATATTACAGCAGAACTCACTGGATTCAAAGATGTGGGCCGGTCATGGGTTCTAACATGCTTCAATTACAAATAGGTATGTGCAAATGTTAAAATTTCAAATATAAAAAAAATTATTATTTAATTTTATTTCAAACACTTTCACTTTGAAAAAAATAACATTTCTTAGTATTCAAAGTGTACAGAAGCTGTTTCATATCACCTCATATAACAATCAAAATAAAGGTTGAGAAATCACTGTCGAAAATTATAAACGAGTACACTAATCCCTCAGTTAGAACGTCTTCAATTTGCGCAAATTCATTTAGCGCAATGTTATTTGACTGCCCCAGTCTTGAATAGCACCTCTGTAAATTTCAGTTAGCGCGAAATCTCCACAGGCGCATGACGCCACGAAGTCTGCTTCAACTCGGTAAACAACAGATATACCATGGCATGCAGATAGCTATACGAAGGGGGAAAATAAATGCACGCAGGTTTGACTATGCTATCAGCTGTTGTACAAACATCAGCTATAGCAAGTTCATTTGTGGCTACAGAGTGTAAACGATCAGATGTTTTTACGTCCGTGCGTATGCTGCCATTCCGTACCGTTGTCGCCCGGCCACAGACCGAGCCGTGATGAACTTCAATCCAGCCAGTGGCAGGGAACTCACACAAGCACAAGCAAAGTCTGCCCATTAGTCTGCTGGTAACTGTACGTGCGTAAGCACCTGCAGTTGGCTTCCAAGTGAGAGCATAATGCAGTGTGTACAAGAGTTTGAGACAAAACTAGAAGTATAACGGCGTACAGAATGTCATGAAGGTCACACTTATGTTGGTCGCACTTTAGTTTTACGCAAGCCAACAGTGCACACAATCGTACGAAATAAGGACTACGTATTAGACGTTTATATAAGTCTGATGCTATTGGTTGTACTAGCGGGAATATATTTGAGATTAGAAATCGGAATAGAAATGAACAGATGGTTCACGTGGAAAAGGTTGTTAAATGAATGATGCAATGAAAAAAAAAAATCGCAGGACCTGACAGGATTGGAGTGAACCAAGCAGCGAATAAGCACATTAATTTTTGAAAAATTAAAATGTAAATCTCCGGACAGTAATATTGGTTTCACTGCTAGTAGAGGATGGTTTGGGAAGTTCACAAAAAGGTACACGACGTGAGTTGAAAGGTCATGCCCGGGCAGGCAAGTCAACCAGCCACTGACGATAACTATCTCCTGTTACGCGGTGTTGTATTTGTCATACAAAGTATTCGATAGCAGACCTATAACAATAAACTGTGTGACATATTTACTGTTGAGTGTTATTCTTTCCACTAATATTACTTAAAAAATATTTCCCTACACATTTTGGAACACATTAAATAAATAAGCCTGCTATTTATGGAGACTAATGCTTCACAATATGTGATTATGAATAACATGGACATTTTTAGAAACGCAATAGTCATGCTAAGTGAGGGCCTGGTGTACATACCATTTTCAATTTATTAATGTATCTGATATAACTACCTAGCATTTATTTAAACATGTATACTGTAAACAGCAAGACTGGTTTGAGTTCAGACTGGGAAACAATGCACCCTTAAAATTTTTTTTTATAAGTAGAAATAGGGCAAGCAAACTGTAAACAAAAATCCCTAAATATTTGAAACTAAACTTCTTTTGCTGTTGTGTTCACGTTTTTTTTAACCACTAATGTGAAATTTAATGTTGTTAATATTGTTCTCAAACTATGATAAAAAGTTGTATTAAATAAATTCCCCTAAATCATTATTTAAATTCTATATCTGATTTCCAGGTTATTTTGAATTCAAATCAAACTAAAAAGAGCCCTTTAAACAGAGACAAAGGCTAAAGTGACTGATTGGTGTAGGTAGCGAACCTAAAACCCTTTTATTACTTCTACATAATTAAATTTAAATTGAGCTTTATGTCTCAATGAAGAAATGATCCGAGACAGTGACTCTCACTAATACAATTTACAAACCCAGGGATGCCGAGCAACATTGGCCATGCCCAGGGGCGCAACAACAGGAGGGGGGGGGGGGGGGGGGGGGGGCAAGGGTATTTTGCCCCCCCTCTGAAACCTTGAGGTGGGGGCAAACGGGGGCAAAGAAAGTGTTGTACAAGTCGGATATGTTATTTCTACTAGCTTTTTAATCAATTTTTAGATAATAAAACTACTTAAATAGCACCTTTTCTACCTTGAAATACAAATTTTCCCGGGGGAGGGACCCCCCGCTTCAATAGGGGGGATCAATGATTCTTTATAAAAAGGTATACATATTGCCCCCCTTTGGAAATTTAGTTGTTGCGCCCCTGGCCATGCCATATATAGTCAACGTCTTTAATCCGGCACCGATCAAGCTGCTTGCATTGCATAAGAGTTAAAAACAATAAAATTTAAAAAAAAAATTTGAACAGAATTCATAATGTGTGTGTGAAAAGATATACTTACTCTTGTCTATAGTATGCTCGGGTATGAACCCCTTCTTGAAACTTTTCGGTGCACCCCACTCACTGGAAACCATGATATCGTGGTACGGTTGGTACCAAAAGTCATACCCAAATTTTGCCTTTTTTTCTCCAGCTGTCCACAAACCTGAAACAAAGACATACAAATGAAACATGCCATCATTAGAAATAAGATTGTATTGATTTTTTTAACATAATTTTTTAAAACAGCAAATTTTTGTTATATTCTGTTGTTTATTCATTATTATCAATTATAAAGATAGTATATTCAATTAATAATATTTTATAAGCATGTCTAAGGCAGAACTATTTTGAATATAAATAAATTGCCACAGGTTTGTGATTGTGAATAATGTACAGCCAGGAATATTTAACATGAGTTACTAATAAGATTACAAGCTTAAACAAACAAAGATTTATGTTGGTACAAAATTCATGCTGAATAAATTATGTTCATTTAATTTTATAACTAAAAAGATTACAATTTTGTGATTTGAATTAACTTTTGTTCAAATGCTGATTAATTTTATTTAAGCTTCATTTTGGTGCTTTATGGTTTATTAACTTGCAATTCAACATTATATGCTGCACTGACATGCTTTTCGGCGTTACTCAGGTTTTATCGCATATAATCTTGTCCCAAGCCATCATACATAATATGGAAATTATTTTTAAACCTGACCCTCCACCTGTAAGCAAAATTATTTCTTAGGTTGTTGTATTTGAACACCCACTAACCAGATATAAGGAAAAGCTATGAATAAAATGAATGTACTTAATTATTGTGTAGGCTTTCCACAGATTAAATGTTATAATTTTCCACTATATTATAATGAATTTATAATAAGTCAATGCCATGTGCGTAAAAGCGATAACACGTTGGAAAGAATTACATAATTTTATCCGTGTTTTTCTACTGATCACAAACAAAAATAAATAAAAAAATTCCAGAATGATGAGCCTTTAAGCCCAACACACAAATATATAGCTACATACTTATACACAAAGTAAGCCTACATTAAAAATAACAAAACCAAAATAAGATTTGCAAATTCTCAGAACGTACATATACAACTTGGTTTAAAACATAAAAATTATAAAAACAGAGCTAAAAGCAAAATATAGTTTTGGATTGGGTTGTAAAAAATACTGAATAAGTACGCAACTGTCCAAGTATTAATTAAAATGACAGTCAGAGAAAAACAGACCACTGAAACAAGTTCTTTCATTTCCAGCGAATAATCTTAAAGCATTTGGATTTATGAATTAACTATCAAGAAAGACACTATCTCCACACATCACTTAGCAAGGAAGCACGCATCTTTCATCAACTTCCTAAATTTTGGAGGATCCAACATTTAAAAATAAATAAGAGTTTAAATAAAAATAATAACAAGCACATCCTGGCTAAAGCTGTGATTCATGACAAGTATGGGGACTAATAGACTAAATCATCTAAGAGGCAATGCATGTAGCATGAGGAAGGAAAAGAAATAAAATCTTACCTTTGACTTTGAAAGTCGACGCATCGACAAGTACAAAGTCTCCCGTACCGTTGCCGGTGTTGTCGCCCATAGTCGATATCATTATTTCTCCAGAGCCCAGACAATGGGCAGTGTGGGGAGCCGTAACATTCAGATTATGCAGTTCTTCTGGCTCCAAAACCTACCAAAACAAAAAAAAAATAAAAAAATGAAAGTGTTTGTTTTTTGATTTTTGAATTATTATAATATTTTCCGATAGTAAATTAGATTCTAGAAAAAAAAAACCAAAGGTAAAAAATGTTTTGTCTGTACAGTAAAACCTTGTTTATTTGGCCCTCATTGATCTGGATCTCTGGATAGTCCGGATCAGATTTCTAGACATTTTTAGTAAATGTTCACATAAAAATGACAATTGTATTCTATATCTATGCAAACAAAAGATGACTAGCAACCGATAATGTAGCTGACCGTACTTCATGCAAACGCCATACATTTTTGAAAAGAAGAAAGTTGACAAATTCTTTGTTAAGATATAATGTGAAAATTTATTTTTTATGAACTATAAACAATATAGGGTATGTATACTATGTAATTTTGTTAGAAAACATATTTTTTATAATAGTAAATGGTAAGTCAGTTCATTTAAAAATTATATTTTGCTTATTACCCATATTACATGGATTATCTGGATTTTGGATTGCCCGGATTACCTTTGATTCCAGGTAGTCTGGAAACGAGGTTTAACTGTATTTCTGTACAAACTTATTTAACTCAATTACTTAGGAACAACTTAGGAACTTAGTAACCCAGGAATACTTTAGTCTTTATTTTTATTGTACAATCTCTAACAGTTTGAAATATATTATAATAATAATACACCAAAAATTTATTTCAGTAAACCCATAACAACAAAGAGAAAAATTTGAAATATCAAGGATTCCAACCATATCCACAAAAAATTGGTTGTCTGTAAAGTCGGTTTACGGACGATAGTTTAACGTGACGTCATAACAAAACATTGATGAAATGATTACATACTTTTATGAATAAAATTGAATCATTTTTATTGAATTATCACTATTTTGTATGTATACAAAGAAGGAGTGAAATGAAATCTACAATTTAATTGATAAATTTACTTTTATTTGCACTCATTAATTCAAATCTGTTTATTACTTTAACGAACAGATTATTTTAACTATAACTTGAGGGCGTAAGGTGTTGTAGTGAAAATTATCGGTGAAATTTAGTGGGCGCCACCACGTGAGTGGGCACGTGGACCCGGCTGGAGACTCTAACCCAGGGCGTTACGTGGCCCGTGTGAGGCGAGATATTAGCCCTCCAGATGTTACACGCAGCTCTCGACCCTACCTAAGCCCGCTCTCAGCGTCTGGCACGCTTCTAATCCGCAGTGGGTTCTCAGGGCGTCCCACACGCCGCCGGCCAGGTTGGGATCCCACGTGGCCCCCCGAACACAAAGACACGTAACACAGTTAATTGGTTTATTCTACTCACGCTTTACGTCCGTACACGCTCCGTCACTGATACAACTGAGAAAACGTCCGAGGCACGAATCCGATTAGGTGAGGAGGCGAACCACGCACGTGGCCGCCCCAAGTCGTTACTTATTACACTGATGTTATAAAAAACTCAGTGGAGTGACTATTTAATACTTATACAGTCTCTCCGACCGAGAGAGGCCCCGAGGATGAAAAGAAAGTGATTTGGATAATTTAAACTATAGAATTACTAATCAGTGAATCAACGGTGATGTCCTCGGGGTGTCGGCAGAGACGTCCGCTCTCGGCCGGCTGTAGAAGGAGACTGGGATGAGCTCATGGTCTGCAGGTGGCAACATGGCGCCCTTCGCGCCGAACACAATTACCGTTACACATTCTGCGATTCCGTGCCCCGGCGAAAGTTAAGTAAATCATAGATTAACATTAAAAATTATATAAAAACTACTGGCAATTTAAAGTACATTAATATTTACGTAGTTATTGAGAATTTATATAAAACATTCCTACCCTCGTCCAAGTCCGTGCCTATTCGGGTCCGCCCGGGCAACGTCTATAGTTTTTTAAGTAACGTAACATTTAAATTAAAGAAATACATGGGTAAACTGCAACAAAACACTGGGGCAAAAGAATGAAAGAAAAAGGGTTACAATATGAATCAACACATTTAGGGGTGCAGCGCACTGCAGCTAAGCGCCCTCTTGCTGTAGTTCGTGGCGCGCAGTTTGAATCGCACACGGCTACGTACGTTACGACACAAATGCCGGGTAGGAAAGGTGTTGGGGAAGGAAACGGAGGATGGTCAGGCTCGTGGGGCGAAGCCCCGGCTAACGTCAAACTTTTATACATGTTTGCTATTTAACTTCTTCCAATCTGTGTTATTCTGTTAAGGATAGGACGATGATAGGAAAAGTAGGAAACGAATGGGAGTGTTTCAAGGATGATGTGAAGGAAAATGGCTTACCCAACACCAAAATGCAGTCAAAAATAATATATTTGCGCCATGGACTCTGCAGCAATGCTAGGAGGAACGGGTTAGCAAAGAGCAATGAAAATGTTACATTGAAATGCATGAAAACAGAATTACGCCACGGACTCGGTCGCAATGCTAGGAGGTTCAGGTTAGCAAAGAGCAATATAAAATGAGCGTAATGGGACACAGCGAAGAGGGACAATGTGCATAACGGGACACTTATTCGTGCATGGAGCCGGCGTTCATTGATTTATTAGACGTCAACGTCAAAAAACCCATTTCCATTTGCCACAATTTATAAATAAGTAGTTAAAAAATATTTTTTTTAAAAACTTGTAGGTGACGGTTATAATTTTATTATTAAATTTAAAATAATCTACAATAAAAGCAGGTTCATCAAAAGTTCATTATGTGTTTTTTTTTAGTAAACATTCTATTGCTTAGTCATAGTTAATCTGTGCAGGTATTTTTCTTTCCGATGCCACCAATACCTTTGCAGATACCTTGTGATTAGCCGAAAGATAAATATCAGCTGATATCCAATACCAGTATCGCGTATCAGAACAGCCCTAGTTTCAATGTAATTTTTACTTTAATGTGCACATTAAAAAATAATAAATGTTGATCTATCATGTGAAAATAACCTGTGTGAATTATTCTTCCCACTCAAAGAAAGTCACGAGCACAGATAGTGTATGATACATAAGAACACACATTATGTATTGGAATATTCGTAGAATATTTAAAGGAGGGGCAGAGAGGAGATAAAACATATGTTTAATAATATGATTGAAAATGTTAGGTAAGATTCTCAAGCACAAAGTAAGTTAAAATCAATACTAGTGATGGGTCAAATCCCCATATTTTTGAATACTAACCACGAATCACAATTCGTATCTCCAATATACCTTTAAAATCCTAATCTATGTTTCAAAGGTAAAAAATTAAATCATGTACCAGAATTTAAAAAAATATATACTTATTGTCAAAACATTCAACCATTACCTGTTCATTTCATCAACTAAGTTTCTAGAATCAATACATATCCTAATTTTATTTATATATATACATATTACTAAAAGTAAAATATTTTCGGAAACTGTAGAAGTTAGGTACAAAGGAAAATACAAATAGATGTAACAAACTTTAAATTGTCAGTGTTAAATTTTTTAATTAACTGAATTTCCTTCAACATTTTTCTTTAAATATTTTCCCCACAATCTCAAATATACGAATACTATATATTTGATGGTATTCAAAGATTTGTGCATTTGTGGATTTGATCAGCCAATCCCTGATCAATACACAATACATTTAATATAATAATTAGCTATAAAAAACATTGCACTGAATTTGCTACAAAATGAAAGTTAACTAACCAAATAAGTTCAACAAAATGCAATTTAATACAAATTATGACACTGAAATGTCAGTTAAAATTTTATTACAATTTTTTTTTATTTCCTTTATTTTGAACAGTTCTTTCCTAAGCCCAAGATAAGTGTCATTTTTTCTTCCCCATACTCATTGCACCTCTGTTTCAACCACGGTCTAAGAAGGGGAGGTCTGGACACTCGCCAGATAAAAGTGACAACTTACTGTCTCCATAGTTCGTTCGACGTCCGCTATTCAACTCTAGCGCTAGGTGTCTTGCGGTGGAAATATATCACTAGGTGTTATGATGAATTTGTCAATTCTCGTGAAAAACAAACAAGAGGTAAATAATATACGATACAACGATAGTTTAAAATCATCGCCGGAGGACGCTCAGTAACGTGATAATCGGGCATAGGGCCACGTTTCCGCAAACTAATATGTTAATATCTATAAAACTTAAAAAAAAATACACTCGTTTAAAACGGTAATTTTATGCAAATTACTGGAAATATCGCAATGCCGTTTTGCAGAATAATCAAGAATCATGTAAGGAAGTAAAAATAAGTTTTTTTTTTAACTTTTTTTTATTTCCATGGTGGCCCTCTACTCCATAATCACAAACGTAGAGAATTACGACAGTATTTGATGCACTGCAATGAATTTTAATATAATTACACTATATTTTAACATTTAAAATTAAAGGCTGAATCAAATTACATAACTTGGCTGATTTACGTATTTGAATAACAATATCACACCTGCATTTACAATACATTATTTGCTACACAAATAAGTGCCATCGTCAATGTTTTGTGTCTCATGTCAAGGGTTGACGCTTCAGCTTGGGTGCATAGTAGGGACGTATTTTTTTTTAAATTTACATTGCATTACAATATCCAAATAAAAAATATATACTTTTTATAAGTTGTCGAAAACAAACAAGACGCACATTCACAGCAAGCAAAAATAATGACTTCGACCACATGAATGCACAGGTATTGTAATGTAAATTACAAACGGCGATTACTCCAAAACGAGTTGGAATTCTGTATCTGCGCCTTTTGAAATAACAAAGGAAAGTTTAGAGCACTGAATAATTTTTTTTTGGAATTTTTATTATTTTTTTTTAAGGAAGAGACCGCACTCGTTTTGCAAATTTTATATTTTAATAAAAAATGGTGTATTGTCAAACTACTTACAAACAGGTATTATCAGGGTTGTGCTGGCCATTAATAAAATTCGACATCATACATTCCATTTTTAAAAAAGTCGGGCCTATACAAAAATAAGTAATCTTTAGACTACATTCATACAAATAATAAAATTTAACTTACTATTCCAATGACGTTTACGAACTGATCTTTGTGTTCCTTTTTTTTTGTGAGAATGTCGTCTTCCACAAAATGTTTTTCGCATACATAATGGGATCTTTTAAGTACAAACTTGTCTCATTGAATTGCTTTCTGCCACAATTGCCTAACATTGTCATCATTGGGAACTCGGAATATTGCAACTTTCTCGTCCGACTTTGCCTGATAATTTGTTTTGCACCCAGGTGCAACACAATGGTTAGGCATTTTCACAATTAAAATAATATACGCTTATTCTCTTTACTAACAATCAATGCTCCTTGCTCACAATGAAGTTCCCGGCTTCCCGCAAACGCCAATGTGGAAACTGTACTTCGTAACCTAATTTATGAAATAATTCCCAAACTTATAAAAAAATAAACACATCCAATTTAATACTGTATCGATATCTGGAGATGAATGCATTTTTAACATTTAAATGAACATTTAAATGATTATTATGTTGAGTTGTTCATAACAACAAAGCTTAAAATACCACCGCAGAACAACCAGCGCTACAGGTCAGATGGTGGAGCGGAGAGGAACTACGGAGACATTAGGTGTGCCACTTTTGCATGCTGGCCTGGTTGGGGAGTGTCCAGACCTCCCCTTCTTAGACCGTGGTTTCAACCAAACACTTTGTCTTTGATTTTTGCAACTTTGAAATCACTCTGTTGTAATCAATGTTTACTTCATGGGTTCTGGTCATTTACCATTAAAAATAGTGACAAAAGATAGACAGGCAATACTAAATAATATATCCCTACATGGCTGAGTGCGTAGAACGCATCGTTACAAAAAATCAAATCTAACACGCCAGGGGCTGTGGATCACTAAGACAACCTGGGTTCCTGAATGGTATACGTTACAGAGGTGGCTGTGAGACAGTTTTTTTCCCCCTTCCCAAGGCAATCCACCACTGCTACAATTAGTTAATTTACAAAAAAATTATATGTCCTTGGGATGTTAAAACCTTATTAAATTTCCTGCGGTTATTTATCTGACGATGGTAATTCAATAAATTACCACAGTTTAAACAGTTTTTTCTTTTTAATATTTTCTGCATCAAAAATATTACTTTTCACCATTAAACTTTATTTATTAAAACCTCTCAAAAGTATTTTTTTTTCTTCTGAATATTATTTTTAATCTTTGTAATGCTTAATAACATGCTTAGTCTTGTACATCTTGTACAGTATCAATTATATCTATACGTATTAAAGTTCAAGTTTAATGTTTGTGTATATTTTTACCACTTTTATGAACTACTGTAACAAATTACCAATATGTAACCTATCCTGTATATAATGACACTTGTCTGGTCTTATTTATGAAAATAAAATAATTTAATTAATTAAACTCTTTAACTTGTCAATGAGATGTATGAGAGTTAGTACTGAGTAAGTTGCATAAAGCATGAAAAGTTTATCATGAAAAAGTTTCCTGCTGCCTAAAGTTAGAATACCGCAGACAAACACCCTTATAATGTTATGAATAAACCCATACCTAGAGACAGTTGTACACGATGCATTACGCTCTTGAGTTCCCTGCCACTGGCTAGACTGAGTTCATCACTGCCCGGTCTGTGGCCGGAACGATACGGCACAGTGGCATACGGGCAGATGTAAAAACATTTGGTCCTTTACACTCCATAGCTGCAACTGAACTTGCCATAGCTGATGTTTGTACAACAGCCGATAGCGTAGTCAGACCTGCGCACGCTTCTCTTTCTCCCTCGAATAGCTAACTGTATGCCACGGTACATCTGTTGTTTAGCGAGTTGAAGCAGACTTTGTTTTTGCCTGTGGCGATTCCGTACTAACTGGATTTGCGCAATCTGAAGACGTGCTAAGCGAGGGATTGGTATATATGTCTTGCTATAAATATATCTCTCTCTCTATATACATATATATATTAGGGTGATGCTTAAAAATGAAGGTTAAAAAATTTAATGGTTCACCCTCTCATTTTATTCTCCCACATGTAAAATGGTCTAGAATTTTTTTTGGCTGTATTTAAAGTGAATTTAGGGGTTGCTACCAGCATTTAAAGTTTATAAAATTACCAATATTGCAGCACATGAATTTTTAATATAAGGAAGTAAGTAATTTTAAAATACTTGAGCAACCAACCACCACTTTACATGTTAAAGGGAACATTGTTGTGCTGAGACTCCCCTCCAAGCAACCTCACCCATCCCCCTCTGCTCAAAATTCCCCCTTTTCTCCCCTCCAACCAACCCTCAGCCGAGGTCATGTGTGAGTTGCCTGTCAGTACCTGTCTGGGCAGTGTGCCTGTCTGATCTGTGCAGTTGTTCATGTAGCTTATCCAGAGTGTTTTTAAAAGTAATTATGATTGTGAGTGTGTGGTTAAAGTTGGTTATTGAAAGTGATTTTGGTTTGTGAATTTCTAGTAAGTGTTTTTGTATTCATTGTTTAAATAGTAAACCAAATAATTACACAACAAACTAAAAAATATCATTTGCTTGAAAAGTTTTTATCTATGTAGGGTGCAAATTTATGAATTTAAACTGAAAAGTCATATAATTTATGGTTACTAATTTTATAACTATTAGTATTTACCATGGAACATAGTAAAAACTCTGCAATTTCTACAAGCAAAAAAGACAGAAATATGGTTGGTCGGACAGATGTCTGAAACGTTCATTCATACCAAACTTCCATCTAAACGGGAAGTACTGTCCGTATTTTTTTTTATTGTAAAGAACAAGTAATGCAAAAGATTCGTGAAGCTGCTTATTCGACCTCTAAAGATTTGCTAGCTGTTTGGAATAAGGCTAGGATACCTACCAGACAGCAAATACAGGTTGTTGATAAAGTAGAAAAGTTATTCAAAGAGTGGCAGAATCTGAAGAAAAATAAAGAGAACAAATCTAAAAGATCAGCAGTATTAAGACTAAAAGAAGAAACATGGAATTACAATTTAGATTACTTATTTGATGTAGCGCATGCAAAGGCACTGGAAATGATTCAAATTCAAGAAGATAGAGACTTTTTAGTGTTGCAGCGTGAAAAAGGACGTCCAGGGAAAATAGGTGGCATTGACAAGAAACTATCCAAGAAGGAAGAAGAGCAAGAGCGTAAAAAGGCTCGAATGGAAGTGCTTAAGGCAAAAGAAAGTGATAGTATTAAGGCAATCATGTGTAAATCAGAAATTCCTAGCATTTTTTCCGATGATAAATCCTCACATGATTACGACAGTGACTTTGAGGGGCCTTCAACATCTAAATCTGGGAAAATACAAAACATAGGACTAAAGAAAAGAGGAAGAAAAAAGCTGCTTAACAGAGAATTGACTACAAGCTTGGATGTTGCAAAAATAAGTGATCGCAAAGCAGCTCTTGTCCTTACATCCACTTTAAATCGGCTGTGATGTGACCATGCAAAATATAATCTAAATTTTTCTTCTTTACGCCGCCAGCGAGTTGAATGCAGACAGAGCATAGCAGAATACATAAAACAGGAGTTTTCAGCTGCTGTACCTTTAACTGTGCACTGGGATGGGAAAATGTTAGAGGATATTACAGGACAGGAAGTAGTCGACCGTCTTCCAGTTTTAGTTTCAGGGAAAGAAGTGGATCAGCTCCTTTGCATACCAAAACTTGAATCTGGAGAGGGTGAAAAAATATCATCAGCAGTTTATGACTCTCTCGTATACCTGGGGTATAATTGATAAAATGAAGAGTATGTGTTTTGATACAACTGCATCTAATACTGGATCACGCAAAGGGGCTTGTATTTTACTTGAACAGAAAATGGATAAAGAAATGCTTTGCCTACCATGTAGGCACCATATTATGGAAATAATGCTCGAATCAATCGTACAAAACCAATTAGGACCTTCTTCAGGGCCAGATAATATGTTATTCAAGAGATTCCAGAAATGTTGGTCATCGCTCAATAAAGAAGAATATCTAACAATTGAAAATTATGTAGAATCTACGGGCAAGATAAAGAATCTTAAAGATGAAATAATTGGCTTTTCTCAAAAACAACTAAGTGAATATCAACCAAGAGATGACCACAAGGAACTGTTGTAGCTATGCATAATATTTCTAGGAGGAGTTCCAGAAAAAGGTGTATCATTTAAGAAGCCTGCAGGTCTTCACCGTGTTCGATGGATGGCCAAATCAATTTATTCTCTGAAAATATTCTTATTTAGAGAACAATTTAAATTGACAAAGCTCGAAGAAAAAGGATTGCTTGAGATCTGTATGTTCTCAGTCATTATTTACATAAAGTTTTGGTTCCAAGTTCCATCAGCATGTTCGGCACCAAGGAACGATTTAGAGCTTCTGAAAGAGCTGAAGAAATATGAGGAAGTCAACAGTGTTTTAGAATAAAAGGCATTGAACAAAATTTGTGGCCATTTATGGTACATTTCTGAAGAACTGATTGCTCTATCTTTTTGCAACAAAGAAAAAAATGGTGTAAGAACTGAATAAAGAAGGAGCTTAATTCTCTCCAAAGCGCATCACTGTTGACCTGGACACTATTAATAAGAAAGGGCTAGAGGATTTTGTCAGCAATAATACAAAACGATTCTTTTCCATCGCCGGAATCGATTCAAAGTTTATTGAAAAAAAAGTTGGGATTGGAAGAAAGATGAAGAATATGTCAATATGAAAGAAATAGTTAAGTCATTCAAGGTAGTAAATGATACTGCAGAGAGAGGAGTGTCCCTTATACAAAAATATATTAAATTCTTATTCTTAATGAAGACCAGAAACAGTACATTTTATTACTTGTAAAATCAATCAGGCAGAAGTATCCAGACTACAAAAATCCACATTGTTGTCTGCCTAGTGGACTATAGCAGTTGGTTAGGTTTCATTTGAATAGTTTTTAAAAGACTCTGTGTCTGTACGTATTTTTATTACATCATTACTTTAAAACAAAAATTTATACTGTTCGTTAAGAATCTAAATATATATATACACACACACACACACACACAGATATATATATATATATATATATATATATATATATATATATATATATATATATATATATATATATATATAAAATTAATTTCAGACACTTTATCACAGTATTACAAGACCATGTTTGATATCTATTTGTAAGGAAATTAAAATAAAAAGAATTATTTGCCAAATTGTGTTTTTTTTACCATTTATCAGTTATTTTATTGTGCAATTAAAAACCAAATAGAGATAATTTTAGCATTTAAATCAGGTTTTAATAACATTTTTGTACTGAACAACCACAAACAACTGGGTTGTAATAAAAAAATATTAATTCCCAACAAAAAAAAATTTTTTTTGAAAAATTTTTATTTTGCAATATTTTTTATAACTTCAAAGCTTGGTAGCAACCCCTAAAAATTGTCCAAAAAAATTGAAAAAATTATATTTTGTTTCTCTCATCAGGTAGAACAAAATGGTAGGGTGAACTAAAGCAAAAATAAAAATAATTTTGTTTTGGTCTTTTAAGCATCACCCTAATATATATCCCTTGCTCTTATCTCGCTATACATCTGTATATCTCCCTATATCTCTCTACGTCTATATCTTCCTATCTATATCTTTATCTTTACAAAACATAAGACAAACACACAAAACACTTATTTATATATATATATACACCTATCTATATTTTTTCTATCCTGTAACTTGTCACCGGTGTGACACAAGTAGGTATATAAAAAACATGCGTGTATTTGAATGCCACATTGTGTCAAAATTTCAAAGCAATGGGTGAAGAACTTTCTGACATTTTAGATCTTGAACAAACAAACATTTATATTCTTTTTACATTGATGTTAATGTGAAATGATACCTTGAAGTTGTAAATATATATACATATATTTTTAAAATAGACTAATCAATATTTTTAAATGGAATAAATAGAAAAAATGACTGCTGAATAAGTACGTAGTTCCTTGTTTTCTACAAAATAATTTGGACATGGACACAGTGACTGTGCTTCGAGGGTTTAACAAGCGTCAAATTCCCAGTGAAACATAAGCACCTCCTGCCCGTACCTTGTGCAGCTTGGGAGCCTTCGGGTCGGAGCCCGTGTCGACCACGTAGACTCTGTCGCTGCCGAGCGCGGGCAGGACGAGCCTGTCTCGGCTCCGGGCCGCGTCGCCGTGGCAACTGCTGCAGACGTTCCAGCCCGAGTGGTGCAGCTCGTCGCCCACGTGCGTCACTCGCAGGCGGTGGACCACCTGCCGGGTCGCAAGCTGCTTCAGTTACAGTGGAAATAACTCATTAACCAATGCCAATCATTTGTAAACTAGCTGAAGTACTCGGCGTTGCCCAGGCTGAACACATCATAATATAAGGAACGTCACTACCGAGTTTCAAATTTATATGACATACACTTTAAAAACTGGACATTTTGATTTTAAAGTCCCATTGATTGCACAATCTCTGTGCATCAAAACTACGCATCAACAAAACAGGGACACCAATTTTCAGCTTCGTTTTATGTGAAGGCAGGTAACCCCTAGGCAAGACGTAACGGACGCACAAAACGCGTTACAAATTCAAGGAAACGCCATCTATGATGAAGTTTTAAACTAAACTGTTATTAGCACCTTTAGTTCGCTAGCAGCCGCGAGATTCACTCGGATGGGTTTAGCCAAGGAGAAGGATAGGACGTATATGACCGTGTGGCGGACATAGAGAAATGACACAAACCCTATGACTTACCTTCTATGATGTGTTATTATAAAACAGAATTTACCCCTTTTAAACTCCTTAAGCGATGGAATTTTGAAATTATATATAGTACAAGTCCTTGTCAGAATTGTAACGGGAGAGGAAAATGATTGATGGTCCAAAAAATAAAAATTAATTAAAAATAATAAAAATAATTTTAGTAAAAGAAAAAAAAAGAAACAAATTAAACACAGAGAGAGAAAAAAACAATAGTTTAGGTTTGCGATTTAAAGTGATAAAAAGTATTTAAATACTAACTGAACTCTTATGAGGGTACTGATTGCTTCGTTGTTAATATCACACGGGTGTTTTTTACTTGTATGGGAAAATTAAGAATGATAAGGCATCTAGTGCGTGGCAACAATGTTAATAGGCAATAGGAAATAAACTTATAGCGCCTGCGGCATTGTCAACACACACGTTGTACGTGTACTGCATGTTGTATCTAACCCCCACCAATGCATTTGATTCTAAATTGGACTTTTAGTATGGACCCCTAATGTTATTGATAATAAAATATAGCTTATAGCCTTCCTCGATAAATGTACTATCCAACACTGAAAGAATTTTTCAAATCGGACCAGTGGTTCCTGAGATTAGCGTGTTCAAACAAACAAACAAACTCTTCAGCTTTATAATATTAGTATAGAAGTATAGATATAACATGACTGTATTTGCGATATTCTCAAATTTTATAATTTGTAAAATTGCAATCATAAGGAAATAAATACAGTATATTAGCAGTGTATGTCTTAATTTTTTTATTATAATATTTTTACATAATTGTGTATACACAGTAACATGTCCACCTTGTACAATTCAAATTCAAATATACCAACATTGCAACCACGGATGTATTTTAAAAGGCACGACGAACCTGATGCAATAATTTTCTCACAATGCAATGCCAAAATAATTTAAAAAATGGTTTGAGCAGGCTTTAAAAGGCAAAATTATGGGTGCTTCCGAATACCTCACTAAATTACACTTTAGTTAAAGGAACTTTCAAGTATTTGCAAGGAACCTTATAGTATCGTCCATCACGGGCAGCTCTAGAGCGGCGCAAGCCGGGCAATCGCCCAGGGCACCGCGGTTAGCGGGGACCCATGTCAGTATTTTTCATTTTTGTTTCACTTGTTTCTCTAGTGTTCCGTAAAAATATGCAAATAAATGGGAAAGGAAAATCAAAATTTTATTAGCATGTAATCCGAAGTACTCGTCAATAACAATTTCAATTCACGATTTCACATTAGAAAAAACATTCAAACATACAATTGCCATGTATAATTACGCGATGCCACCGGAATTTTATCATAAGCATTTATAAAACTGACACAAGGATAATTTATCAGGAAAGAACATTAAAATTACTTCAGATGAATTAGCAAACCCATCACGAAAACTTAAGTTTCAAGTTGGCTTAAAATCTTGTTTGAAAGATTTTATTTTTCAAATTTTCCAGGTGAGGCCCTCCATAGAAGTAAATAGCCCAGTGCCCCGCGAAGTCTAGGGACGAGTCACTCGCGTCCTTTCATGCATCATTTCGGTCTATGAGAGGTTGGTGGCATTACACCATATTCACCCGTGTATGGGTCACATATTTCATGCTGATTTTTTAGTATAAAAAATGTACTGCGACACATATGCAATTTTTTTTACTTTTGGTTATAAAAATAATAACAATATTATACAGTGTAGTTTGAATATGTGTGTAAATAACTAAACTATGATGAAAGGGAATAAGGGTACAAAAATTGCAGCCTTCTACTACTTCTCGTTATAAAGTGCAGGAATTGGAGGTGTAGTAATAATGAACCCTCGGGGGGGGGGGGGGGGGGGAAGAAGTGGGCCGCCTCAAGACCTCTCGTAGCAAACACACAAAGAGCCAAGGGTCAACACTAGAGGAGCTGTACTGCTTACATGCCAGTAAGCTGAGGAACGGAACACTTCATTTGTATCCATGGAACTCAAGTGAAGACAGATTACATGGTGCGACCCTTATTCTAGGGCGACCCTTATGGTGAAAATGTTATATATTTTGCCCAAAATTAAAGATGATGTGACCTATACCCAGGGGCAACTCTTCTACTGATAAATACAACAATTCAGTAAAATTGCAATTACAGCTGCTTACTAAATCCATTCATGTTTATCTTTTACTATCAAATTATTTTCCCGAGAATGGTAAAATATAAATGTGACTTGAAAACAATGTGTGAAAATTTTTTTAAAATTCAAACAATTGACACCAGACGAAAGTTTTCTTTATTGATACAACTGGTCATGATAGTGTTAAAAGAATTTCAATAACCTTTTACTGCTAGTTTCTCATAGAACACAGCCTTGAAATTAAAGTATTCTTTCATCGCGCTGCATCGGTAAGAAACAAATCCTTAATATTTGTAAACGGTATGTATATTACCTTTAGTGTTACAAACTCTTTTAAGAACTTAGTAAACATTTTAAAACAACCAACCATACGGTAATTTTTTTTTGTTACAAAAACAAATAATAAACATTCCTGTACTTTACACTGCTTGGCTGTGGTCACTTACGACACTCATCCAGGTTGAATTCATCTTTTTTTTTTTTTTTAAATTCCCATAGTTTTGTATCAATTTCTTTGGGTCTCCCTAGGGAGTTAGGTTTGCAGTCAACACTCAGAATGTAAGCATTTGTTTTAAAAGTACTGTAAACACATATACTCATACAGTAAAGGCTCTTTGTTCTGGCACGTTCAGACCTCTTACATGCCAGATTATAGAATTTAAATAATTTTAGTGAGAATATCAAAGAAAAAATTAATATACAGAAAATAATATCTGGAGGAAATGACACGAAGTCACAAAATTGTAATTTTTTTTCACGAGAACACGTTTTTGATTTGTTTAAACTTTATTATCAGATTAATTTGCTAGTAACAGGAATTGCTTTAACCTTGGTATTCTTTATCAGATGAAAATACTATTTCTTTTAAAAATAGATGAAAGATTTATGTTTCGAAAATGTGCCAACTGTATATCATAAAACCAGGATATTTAAAACAAGTTGTTGAAGTTGCTATTTGGCAAGAAACAAATATGAATGTTACTATTTCAAAACAAGTCTCCACTAACAAAATGTGTTCATCAACTTAAGCAGCTTGATAAATACCATATTACAAAATTTTGAGCCGAAAATTTCAGGATTAAGGGCCTAGCAACCAGAGCACACACAAAATATCCGAGTAGTGTTTTTTTTACGAAAAGCATTTACGAATATGTTGCGGGTGGTTGAGAATGATGTTTCCGTATTTAATTTATAAACTGTATATTTTCAAGAGTAAAAATGGCTAAAATGCGTGTATTCAGAAATATATTTTTAGGCAAGAAATGCCCGGTACAAATTCTTGAAAGCACTCACGTGACTTGCAGTACAACTTCATCTTCATTTTCATGTTATGGTAACCATTCAGACCTCACAGCTGCCCCAAGCACGGCAGGAAGACTGCGCGCCAGTTCAGAGGCGAAACCGTGCTAGAAGCACCAGCAGGTGTCACGCGTATCGTCTCGCCTCACTAAAAAAAATACACGCATGACTAGGTGAGCCACTTACAAAGCGGGACTGTACCTGGCTGTATGTAGCGCTGTCTGGATCCACGTCTACGGTGGCAAGGTAGTCCGGCTTTCTGGACGCTTCGGCATCGGGCTGGATGCACACCACATAGAGCAGTTTCTCCCTTGGCCCGTTCCTCAGGGCGTCCAAAGGGCTTTTGTATCCAGGACCACATCCGCATCCTTCAAACACAGATCAGACCATGTTATAAAATACACAATTTTTTTGGTTATATTTTATTTCTATTTTTTTTTATGAATCATGAAATTGCTTAAGTAAATATTAGGGTCATTCAAATAAAAACAGGAATTTGGTTCATTCGACTCAAGTAGCAATGTGAGCGGCACAGCGTGCTGGGAGAATGGAGAGGGATAGGCATGTAAATGGCCTTCACACCAGTGGCGTAGCCAGGATTTGTGTATGGGGGGTGTTAAGAAGCATGCAAACCCCCCCCCCCCCCCCCCCCCCCCCGGCCCGTATTAAAGCGGGGGGTCCGGGGGTCCTCCCCCGGGAAAATTTGGATTTTAAGGTGTAAAATAGTGCTATTTTAGCGGTTTTCGGTACTTAAATTTAAATATTGTAATGGTAAAATTTTTTATTAAATTTAATATGAAATTTGTTTGAGTGATTAATAAGAAATTAATTAAATATTTGGTGCTAAGGGGGGGGTTTGAACCCCTAAAACCCCCCCCTGGCTACGCCCCTGCTTCACACTCATGTCAGTCATGTCAGTATCACTATGATAGTACCAGCGTCAGTTGTGCAATGCGATATTATTCGTTTTCTCGCCAAAAAAGGTGTGAAATCGAGTGAAATTATGAAGAGACTCCAAGTACAGTTCGGTGATGGTACTTTAAGTAAAACCAAGTGTTCGATTGGGCCCAGAAGTTTTGAAATGATTGAAATAAAGTGGAAAATCAAAGCTACGTAGCGTCATTTAAATTGTGCTCCACAGATGTGGTTTTATACAAACTGTTATGTTGCAAGCATTTGCTTACTTTAAGAAATTCATCATCACATCAGTAAAAATTAATAATTTTTACAACTCACTAGGCATGGGCCTTTGAGAGGAAGGTTTAGAAAATGAGGAGGAGGGGGAAATGGGGGGATGGAGCGAAATACCCATGGGCTGGGCTCCAGGTATGGCTGGTTGAGTTTCCAATTTATTTTTAATGTTTGGGTTTACCTAACATGTAATGTATAGAGGCAAACATTTATGGTTTTATTTTTAGTCCAATTTCATTTTTAAAACAAAAGATTTTGGTTCTATTGTTTATATTTTTATAAAAGATCTTTTGTAATACTTACTCCACTGAATACTGCATATTTTTGATAAAATAATTTATAATAAATTGTTTAAACAGATCAGATACATTCAAAACAATAATCATAAATTTGCGAGCGAGCATTTGTGGTGCACAAACAAAACAAATACTTTAATTCTCATGCACTTTCGTACAATTTTTATCTCAAAATAACATTCCTTGAATTTCAAACATTAAAAGATATTTTTAATTCCATCATATAACTTTCATTTCAGTAATATGTTGTGTTTTGGCATGCTTTTCGGTGTTACCTACTTCAGTTTTATCGCAATTCACTATGAAATCTTGCCCGTAGTAATGTCATATGCAGAGATCACCTTTACATTTATGGCCAGGTAATATTTACAATATTTATATATATTTTTTTTAATTGTGAAGTTTAAAAAGTTTTACATTAGTTAATGGGGGGGGGGGGGGGGGGGGCAGACAAAAATTATTCACTCCCGGACCCTTGGTTGGCCCTGCTGCTTGGCATGTGCAATTGGTTGCACACTCCATTGTAAAATTAATAAATATTGCCGCCGCCCGTCTCTCTGTGGGAGCTGAGGGGGAATATCTAGCGGGTTGCAGTGACGTGTATGTGGATTGAATGTCCGGTGGGCGCCAGGCTAGCCTGAACTAGACCATGAACTAGACCATGAGATGAATCGTGGGTTCTTTCTGCCCCAGCGTGGTCCGCTAGATAAGTCGGCTTACGATGACGACGAACTTACTGTGTTGGTGCTGGATACGCCCTAAGCAATATAGGGGGTTGCATGCCTGGCTGATGGGATTACAAGAACACTGAAATTACACACGGGGACGTTTCTGAGTAACTTTATTAGTCGTTACTCACGAATGACAAGTTACGTTGGTACACGGTACAAGTTCCGGGTTACCCAATGAAAACACTAATTAATTATTACGCTACGATCTAACTCCGCGGCAGTCTTGCGGGTTAAAAGTTCACTGGAGGCGGCCAGTGCCGTATGTTACCATGGGGGGTCGCGTGATGGCGTTACGAAGCTTGGCGTTACAAATTATTCGCTCGTGATACCGGCAGGCATTTGCACGACATGTTAATTAAAAAGTTCACTGGAGACGGCCAGTACCGCAAGTGGAGCCAGTGGCGCAGTTGCACTCGATGCTCTTTAAGCCGGTCGGGATAGTCCCGGATCCGCGGAAAAAGGGCTCGGGGACACGTGGGCAGCTAATAAAAGGAAGTTTTGGGGTAATTACTCACATGGCAGAATGAGTGATCGTTGAATTCAAAGATGATGGCCGCTCACGGAACGTTAGTTGCGCCCCGGGCCTGAGCTTGGAGAAGACTGCCGGAAGATGGCCGCCGCGCGGGGTAGCTTCCGGGCTACCCCCACCACCCCGCGCCGCGCGCCAAGACACTTATATCACCTTACAACTATAAGTTTAAGTAAAAAAATCGTTCCAGGTACTTAATTACAAATTAGTATCTGGAAACTAATTGCTGAGGGCTTGATATATGACAAACTAGCAAGTAACTGTTTGAAAATATAAGTCAGTGGACGACTGTTGTTTACACGTAATTACACTGATGCGCATTGATTAACTAAGTAATTAAAGTGTTGGTGGTGATTGAAATTAACGGGACTGATCATTGTACTTATATTATGTTTATAAGTTATGCATCGAATTAGGTCCCGTGGCGGAGCTCTCACTTGACTCGTCCGGGGTTTGGAGAGGATGCGCTCCGAAAGGGCAACCTGCCACTGATCGGGTGAAACCGGCTTAAGGGTAGCGTCGGTACGACGTCAAACGCCCCCCCCCTAGAGAAGCCCGGTTTTGCCGATTAGTCTCCGACGTCACTTGGTATCTTCAGCCAAATACAGCACTTGAACGTGTGCTGCATAGATATGGCGGCGCATGGGGACGCCGCCCCAATCCCTGCGATGTCAGCTGGGCCGGGAGGCGGCGTCGCGATGAACGAAGCGTTGGCGCACGGGGACGCTGCCTCAGTCCCTGCGAAGGCAGCGGGGCCGGGAGGCAACATCGCGGCGCATGGGGACGCCGCCCCAATCCCTGCGATGTCAGCTGGGCCGGGAGGCGGCGTCGCGATGAACGAAGCGGTGGCGCACGGGGACGCTGCCTCAGTCCCTGCGAAGGCAGCGGGGCCGGGAGGCAGCATCGCGGCGCATGGGGACGCCGCCCCAATCCCTGCGATGTCAGCTGGGCCGGGAGGCGGCGTCGCGATGAACGAAGCGTTGGCGCACGGGGACGCTGCCTCAGTCCCTGCGAAGGCAGCGGGGCCGGGAGGCAGCATCGCGGCGCATGGGGACGCCGCCCCAATCCCTGCGATGTCAGCTGGGCCGGGAGGCGGCGTCGCGATGAACGAAGCGGTGGCGCACGGGGACGCTGCCTCAGTCCCTGCGAAGGCAGCGGGGCCGGGAGGCAGCATCGCGGCGCATGGGGACGCCGCCCCAATCCCTGCGATGTCAGCTGGGCCGGGAGGCGGCGTCGCGATGAACGAAGCGTTGGCGCACGGGGACGCTGCCTCAGTCCCTGCGAAGGCAGCGGGGCCGGGAGGCAGCATCGCGGCGCATGGGGACGCCGCCCCAATCCCTGCGATGTCAGCTGGGCCGGGAGGCGGCGTCGCGATGAACGAAGCGGTGGCGCACGGGGACGCTGCCTCAGTCCCTGCGAAGGCAGCGGGGCCGGGAGGCAGCATCGCGGCGCATGGGGACGCCGCCCCAATCCCTGCAATGTCAGCTGGGCCGGGAGGCGGCGTCGCGATGAACGAAGCGGTGGCGCACGGGGACGCTGCCTCAGTCCCTGCGAAGGCAGCGGGGCCGGGAGGCAGCATCGCGGCGCATGGGGACGCCGCCCCAATCCCTGCGATGTCAGCTGGGCCGGGAGGCGGCGTCGCGACGCACGGCTCGCTGTCGTCTAGCACATAGTCCTGGAGCCACGTCGGCGGGTGGCGCTCCCGTCGTGGCCTTCCCGTAGCAATGCTTAGTGGCTCGTCTGGTTCCGTGATGACGGGGTTCGCGTCGGACATGTTCCCGTCAAGGTCCCTGAGCTCCGACGGCGTCGCCTCCGTAATTCGACACTGGCCTGACCAATCCCGGTCCGTTCCCCCTTGTAGGGCCACGTCGTGGGCGATGGAGCTCTCCCGGTTTGGGGAGTGTTCACGTCCGGCGGGTTCGCTGCGGGGCGACGCGACAGTGGCTGCCGGGTCGGGCGGCGGCGTTGCGGCGCCTGGCTCGCCGTCGTCGAGCACATAGTCCTGGAGCCACGTCGGAGGGTGGCGCTCCCGTCGTGGCCTATTCGTGCTCCGGCTGGAATCCCCGTCGGGGCCCATGAAGACCGTGGCCGGGTCGGATGGGGGGGTCCCGGGCGTTGGCGTCCCGGGGCCGGACGTGCCGAGCCGATTGTCCGTGCTGGTTCCCGGGCCGTCGCTTGGGCGTGTCACGCGGACTTCGCCTGTGGGACTCGTCATATTCCCGTCGGGGGCGCGGTCGGGGACACAGCCCCGACGCCGAGCAGGGCGGCGTCGTCTTCGGCGGGGGCGGTCTACTCTCTCGCCAGGCGACCCCTCGCCCCTCTGAGACGCGGGCCCAGCTCCGTGGCCTTCTTCGCCTGCCGTCGTGGGGGCGAAGCAGAGCCTCTTGGGGCGCGTGGTGCCCCGTTGAGCCCCTTGAGGGGTAACGGCCTGGTCCGGGGTTCCATTTGGGTTGGGGTGGGGCTCGTCCGCGGGGCCCATCCCATGCGGCGTCGGGCTCATGGTGGCCGGAGTTGTTTCATCGTCGTCTCGGGGTTCCACTGGGCCGTCGTCATCCGCTCCATCGGGCGGCGGGGCACCCGGTACGGCCGCTAGCCGGAGGTCGTCTCGATGAATTTTCCGGACATGGCGACCACCCAGGTTGATCCGGTACGAGGTCGCTCCCACGCGGCGTTGGACAACGTAGGGCCCCCGCCAACGGGGTGCGAGTCCGGCGCAGTAATTCCGCGGGGCGGTGGACAGCGGGTGGACCCGCACGAACACCAGGTCTCCCGTCCGTAGAGGGGGTGGTGCCCTGGTGGTCTGGGGGGTGATATGTTGGGTATACTGTTCCTGCTGTTGCCGGGCGGCATCATGTTCAGCTGTGCGCCGTTGGTCGCGTTCTCCCCCTCGCTCCTCGGGGTGGGGGACGCCGTGGGTGGCCCACTCGCCGGGCAGAGGGAGGTTGTGGCCCTGTACCATCTCCGCAGGTGTCATGCCGGTGGCGGCGTTCACGCGCCTCCGGACGCAGAAGAGCGCGTCGGCGACGTGGCTGTCCCACTGAGCATGATCGTCCCCGAGGCGGAGTCGTAGCTGGATCTTGAGCTCTTGGTTCCGGCGCTCAGTGGGGTTCGCCCTTGGATGGTAGGAGGGCGTCGTGTGGTGGTCGATGTGGGCCTCACGACACCAGTCCCTCCAACGTGCACCCAGGAACTGGCTGCCGTTGTCCGTCAGTGCGGATTGGGGGTAGCCCCAACGAGGAAGGAACTCGCGGGTCAGTAGGCCGATGATGGTTGCCGCCCGGGAGTTGCCGCAGGGGTAGGCCTCGGTCCACCTGGTGAACATGTCCGTGATGACGATCAGGAACCGTTTGCCACGTGGTGAGCGCGGGTAGGGCCCCATCACGTCGAGGGCGATGGTCTGGAATGGCGTCGACGGTAGGCGGGGTTGTTGTTGTTGCACCCCGTCCCCACGCCGAGCCTTGCGCTGCTGGCAGACCTCGCACCCCTTGATGTATTCACGGACGTCCCGAGCTACCCCGGGCCAGTGGTAGTACTGCCCGATGGCCCGGTGGGTCTGATCTGCCCCCGGATGTCCCGCGAGGTCGTGGTCATGGTGAAACAGCAACACGGCCTCGCGGGCCTCCGGTGGCACGTAGGTCCTCCATGTTCCCGTCGGGTCGGGAGACCTATTCATTATCCTGTCCCCTTGGAGGAGCCAGGTCGTCTGCCCCACTCTCTCGGCCGATTGCCGACGGCGGTGGGCATCAGGAGATCGCTGTTGGGCCTCTAAGACGCGGCGGTCTACGTCGGCGGCCGTGTTCGGAGGCGCGTCGTCCGTGGCCTCGCCTACGATGTTCTGAGCGTAGGCGGGTTGTTGGGCGCCTCGTGCCGTGGCGTAGTCTGGGGGCAGGACGTCTTCCCAGTCGTGGTCATCCACCACCCCTTCGCTGGTGTCGGGTTCACGGGAGAGCAGGTCGGGGAGCTGGTTCTCGACGCCGGGCACGTGCTCAACGACGAAGTCGAAGGACTGTAGGAGCAGTGCCCAGCGGATCAGTTTCCCCTTCCGCCCCTGCATGGTATGCAGCCAGGTGAGGCAGCGGTTGTCCGTGCGGAGCGTAAACGGACGGCCCTCCAGGTGTGGGCGGTACTTCTTAATCGCCCACACGACGGCGAGACATTCCTGTTCGTTGCTGTGGTAGCGTGTTTCGGCTGCCCCAAACTTAGCGCTAGCATAGTCCACTATTTGCCGCTCCCCTTGGTCGTCGACCTGGAACAGTACAGCGCCGGTTCCGAGGGCGCTGGCGTCGGTCTGTAGGACCAAGGGCCGGTCAGGGTCTATGCGCGCTAGTGTGTGGCATCGGGTGAACTCCTGTTTTATCTCGTCGAAGGCCAGTTGGGCGGGCGGGGTCCATCGATAACGAGTCTGGGGCGACAACAAGTCTGTAAGCGGCGCGATCCGTTGCGAAAAATTAGGTATATAGTTTCGCAGCCAGTTGATAAGACCGACGAATTGCTGTAGCCGTTTGCGCGTGCGTGGCACTTCCGCTTCAGCTATCTGCCGGAGATGACCCGGTTGTGGCCTGTTGCCGTCCTCGCTAACTATGTGTCCCAGAAAATCGACTTCGGTCGCCCCAATGTGGCACTTTGCGGGATTAGCGGTCAAGTGATTGGTGGCCAGTCTCTCCATCACCAGCGCCAGATGTCGACAGTGGTCCTCCCACGACTCCGAGAACACGATGACGTCATCTAAGTATGCCAGGGCGAACTCCCCGATGTAGCCCTCCAGGACCCTGGTCATCATGGTCTGGAAGGTGGCTGGGGCGCACTTCAGTCCGAAGGGCATGGCTCGGAACTGGAATCGGCGTCCGTCGGGTACCGTGAACGCCGTTTTTTCCCGGTCCTCGCGCCGTATCGGCACCTGCCAGTAACCGGACTTTAAGTCTAGCGTGCTGAATACACACGCTTTCCCCAGTCCGGCCACGGCGGCCTCGACGCTGATTTGAGGGGGCGGGGCACTAACAGTGACGGCGTTCAGGGGGCGGAAGTCGACGCAGAACCGGTTCGTACCGTCCTTCTTGGAGGCCAGAACGACACAGGAGTTGTAGGCACTGTGTGATGGCTCGATAACGCCGCTCAGTAGCATCTCAGTGACTTGTTCTCGGATGGCTCGCTGTTCGTGGAAACCATAACCTCGTGGTGGGTCGTACACTGGTTGATCAGAGGTGGTCGGGATACGGTGTTCTGCCACCGTGGTGCGTCTCAACGGGCCTGTTGTCATGAAGACGCCCGGTCGTCCCGACAGCACTCGGTTTATGTCGGCCTGGTGTTGTGGAGGGACATTATGACGGATGTCGGCTAACGTCGTGATGGTGCCTTCCGGCACGGGCGTCTGTCCCATAGCGTAAGCCACGTAGCGTTCCGTCCGGCCCAGGTTGAGTCGGGCATGACGTAGCTCAAGCACGGCGTCCTGGTCAATTAACCACGGCATGCCCAGCACGACCTCCTCGTTCAGATCCTGCACTACAATGGCCTTTACCCTGGTGTCGAGCTCCCGTAGGCTTACCTTGATATCCGCGCGGCCGATCATCCGTCCGGTGTGGGCGGTGGTGGCCAGGCGTAGTTCGCCCTGCTCCGGGTGCATTGTGCCAGGCGGCACCAGGTTGGGGCGCACGAAGACCGCACTTGCTCCGGTGTCGATCAGTGCGGTGGCTGGGTGTCCGTTGACCTCCACGAGCACACGCATAAGACCGGCGGGCAGGCTGTGCAGTTGCCCCAGGGTCGGTAGGGGTTGATGGGCGCTCGGCGGGACAGCTGGTGCCACGGCCGGGGGACTCAGTAATGGTCCCCCCGGGGCCCGTTTCCCGACATGGTGGGGGCGAACGGGGGTGTCTGTCGCTGCGGGGGCGGGTCCGGTCGTGCTGTGGGTGGCGGTGGGCCGGGTGAGTCGTTCCTCCGGGGGCAGTCGTTGTGCCAATGGAACGTGCCGCGCGGGCAACCTAACCTGCACTGGGGGGCCCGGGCTTCGGTTACCCTAACGTCTGGCGCTCGTCCGGCTGTCCCGCGTGACTGCTCCTCGTGCCCGCGAACATCTTGCGTCGCCTGAGGCGGTGGGGGTAGTATCGAAGGTCGTCGCGGGGTCGTGGACGCCTGATGACGCTGGTTCCCGGCGCCGAGGTTGTTTTCCGTGGCCTGTGCTTGTCGAGCATAGTCCACGACGGACGTGGTTTGGTATAGCCGCATGAATGGCTGTAGGTCGTCCCTAAGCAGTTTGGTCACGACTGGCAGTGCTTGGGCGGGATCCTGGTTAGGCGAAATTCGCCGAAACAGCCTGATCTTATTGGCTACGAATGCCTCCGCATCTTCACCCTCTCGCTGTCTAACCCCATAAAACTGCGCCGAGCAGTCTATGAGTGGGCATCCGGTATCGAACCGGTGCGTAAAGCTGTCGGCGAATTCGGACCACGGCATTCCGAAGCGCCCCCACCTGGTCCACCAAGTCCGCGCCGCGCCGCGTAGCTGCCCGCTGGCCCTCTCCGCCCATTCGGCAGGGTGTGTGCCATTATGCGTTAGCCGCGATGTGCATTGTTCGAGAAACATGCTTGGGTCCTCGTGTGGGGCCCCTCCGAATTCGGGTAGCGACATCGCCTGGCCAGTGCTCGGTCGTGCGAGTGTGGTCACCGTGGCCCAGTCAGGTATGTACCGCGTGGTGTCTTGTAACTGGGGCACGTGTTCGGCGTGATTTGCCGCTGGGCAAACAGCCGTCGCTCCGGGCGCGGTGAGTCCGTTGTTAACTTGTGTCGTGGGTTCCGTTTTCCCCTTTCCACTTAGGAATTGTACCCAGGCGGGTTCCGGTCCGGTTAATAAATCCATATTAGCCGGTAATCCGCCGCCCTGGTATGACATGATGTCTAGTGTTAACACGTAACTTTCGTCTCGTATGCGTGGCCGTGTGATGACACGCACTGTACGTGCCTGTTTTGTTGCGTGTCCGCGTGCGCGCTACGCCGGGTCGCGAGCTAGGTGCCCGGACTGTCGCATATAACAGAGGCCGATAATGGTGGCAGCTGGAGCTGCGCGCGCCGATCCAAATCGTCGGTGGAAGGGGCTGCCGCGCCGGCTGTGTGAAGCGAAGAGCGAGAACGAACGGTGGGCAGGAGGAATGCCCGGAACACCGCACAAAGCAGAGAGCGAAACGGTCGCCGCGGAGTGGGGGTAGTGTGACGTCGCCCGCCCGCGTCGCACGTCCTGCTGGAATGTTGAATCTTGAGGGGGTGGGGGGTGGAAAAACCTTTGTCTGCCTTCCACGTCACGCCCGCGACTATTCGCCCTTCGCTTTCTAAAAATGGTCGTTCTCCGTCGTAATTTCCTACTTTTCCTGCGAATTTTTCGAATTTTTCTGATTTCGTTTTTCTTGTCACGCACCACGCAGGGGCGCCATTTGCCGCCGCCCGTCTCTCTGTGGGAGCTGAGGGGGAATATCTAGCGGGTTGCAGTGACGTGTATGTGGATTGAATGTCCGGTGGGCGCCAGGCTAGCCTGAACTAGACCATGAGATGAATCGTGGGTTCTTTCTGCCCCAGCGTGGTCCGCTAGATAAGTCGGCTTACGATGACGACGAACTTACTGTGTTGGTGCTGGATACGCCCTAAGCAATATAGGGGGTTGCATGCCTGGCTGATGGGATTACAAGAACACTGAAATTACACACGGGGACGTTTCTGAGTAACTTTATTAGTCGTTACTCACGAATGACAAGTTACGTTGGTACACGGTACAAGTTCCGGGTTACCCAATGAAAACACTAATTAATTATTACGCTACGATCTAACTCCGCGGCAGTCTTGCGGGTTAAAAGTTCACTGGAGGCGGCCAGTGCCGTATGTTACCATGGGGGGTCGCGTGATGGCGTTACGAAGCTTGGCGTTACAAATTATTCGCTCGTGATACCGGCAGGCATTTGCACGACATGTTAATTAAAAAGTTCACTGGAGACGGCCAGTACCGCAAGTGGAGCCAGTGGCGCAGTTGCACTCGATGCTCTTTAAGCCGGTCGGGATAGTCCCGGATCCGCGGAAAAAGGGCTCGGGGACACGTGGGCAGCTAATAAAAGGAAGTTTTGGGGTAATTACTCACATGGCAGAATGAGTGATCGTTGAATTCAAAGATGATGGCCGCTCACGGAACGTTAGTTGCGCCCCGGGCCTGAGCTTGGAGAAGACTGCCGGAAGATGGCCGCCGCGCGGGGTAGCTTCCGGGCTACCCCCACCACCCCGCGCCGCGCGCCAAGACACTTATATCACCTTACAACTATAAGTTTAAGTAAAAAAATCGTTCCAGGTACTTAATTACAAATTAGTATCTGGAAACTAATTGCTGAGGGCTTGATATATGACAAACTAGCAAGTAACTGTTTGAAAATATAAGTCAGTGGACGACTGTTGTTTACACGTAATTACACTGATGCGCATTGATTAACTAAGTAATTAAAGTGTTGGTGGTGATTGAAATTAACGGGACTGATCATTGTACTTATATTATGTTTATAAGTTATGCATCGAATTAGGTCCCGTGGCGGAGCTCTCACTTGACTCGTCCGGGGTTTGGAGAGGATGCGCTCCGAAAGGGCAACCTGCCACTGATCGGGTGAAACCGGCTTAAGGGTAGCGTCGGTACGACGTCAATATAATACTCATCAAGTCTGGGATGTTAGAGAACAATGTGTGTTTTAATGAAGGCTTAAACTGAAAGTGTTTTATTTCATGACTTAATTTTTGGTGTTACAGTGTATTGACTCACATTTCCATGTTATTTTGACTTGTTTATACATATCAGTTACTACTAGCACTATATTATGTTATGTACATTTAACATTTAGTTCCAGAGCAAATGGATAAGAAGCAATAGTTTTTACTCTTTTGTCACCAATAATTTTTTTTTAGCCAAAACATCTAATAATGCGCATGCGTGAAATAGCTTGCTTAAGTGAACAATATGGTAAATGTAGTTAGATATAATTTGGTTCATGCTTAAAATGAACATTTTTGGGAGCACCGCTAAAGATCTTAGTATCACTCATCATTGGGATGCTAAAAACGTAGCGTTTTTAACATGCATGCTCTAATTAAAATAGGTAAAAATGAACCTGTCAAATAATCAAGAAAATCTAACAGAATACATGATTTGATAGTTAAGGTCGTTAAAGGGTAATGTAAACAAGAAACCATGCGTTTTCATGCATAAATTTGTATTTGATATAAATACACCATAATTTGCACCATAAATAGTGCAATATTTTTATCTTACTTAGTTTAGAAAGTTTTTAAGTAATATATCTGCACTATTAAAAGAGAAATTCCCTTCACAGAACCAAGTTTACAGATGTCAACATAATATTTTGTAAACAAACCTTACGTAACGACAGTGGTAGCAACCACAACTTAACATAATTCCCCTTCTTTTAAATTTTATAGGTTTATAAATTATCATAATTAAACTTTATATTTATAAAAAAAAAAGCTATACAACATTAAATGTAATAAAAAAAACCTTCAAATTGGATTCACTGTGTTCATTCACTTTTATACTGTTATTCCTCCAATGCTGAAACTACCTTTTCTTTTGTAGTTGGCAATAGACGAATTTATAACTGATGCTGCTGATTAGTTACTGAAGAAAAGTGAATTAAGGCCCGTCTACAATTGCAATGTCCTAACCTCTGTCCTAAGATTGCCTCACGTGACTGACGTCATGCGTGGTGTGGGCGATGGTCCCTGGTCCGAATACATTGGTCAACTTGAACTTTTTGTTCCAATATGTGTCCTTTGGTAGTATCTATCATTGAATATATATATTCAATGGTAGTATAGAAGAATGAACACTCGTGGTTTTTGTCGTTTCCGGTTTTCGTTTCAAAAGGTAAACAGAAAATAACGAACATTTATTAGCATTTACGTACTTTTAATTTACAGAATATAAATAAATAATATCGAACAACCACAAATTTCACAAGTTAACTAAATATTCAAAACTTAGCTGCGTACACATTTACAAAACATGAAAATAGTAAACAAAAACAATCGAAAAGCATTTTTATTTTGGCGCTCTGTATTTACTGCGCTCTGGTGACTACTTTAGAAATCAGTATATTCGGACCGCGATTCGGACATCGGACAACGCAATTATTGTAGACAGGGCTGTTTTCCACGCGACAATGTGACGTCATTAACATTAGGATAAGGTCACGGACCGCCCACAGGTTCGGACTATTGTAGACGGGCCCTTTAGGTAGCAAAAGTGAGAAAAAAAAAAATTATAAAAAATGTGACACTCGAAAAGTTTCTCTTTCCAATACGATGAACAAGATGTACCGCGGGGTTGTAGACTAAATATGGATATAGAACGGCTTATTAACCAAGAGAACTGTCAAAATTGAGATTAATGGCGAACACAAAAAATGATAACTACGTTTTTGAGGTTATAAAATTTCGAGCCCAAATTTCAACACAGTGTTTTGATATTTAATTAGTGGTGTCTTCCTCTTGTTTTCCGAAACTGCGATCCATTCAACAGCTTCCTTAGTGTTCCAAATATAATCTCTTCGTTAGTATCTGAGCGGCCATTCGCTTGGTGGTAAGGTTATATCACGGCCTGTCTCGCACTGATAATCATGTTTCTTGAGGCTATGCAGGCACCTTCGATTTCCAGGGCGTGAACAAGAGCATCGAGAATGTTTTTGTGGCGAGCCAACAGAAGAGTTTGCTGCACCTCTGCATATACGAGCCCGTCTATAAAAGCACTAGTGGCTAGCTGCTGGCGGAACTCTGTTGGTGCTTCTAAGTAGGCGAGGTGCACGAGTCGCTCGATGTCGGCTTCGAACTCCTGGAGGCTTTCCGAAGATCTCTGTAGACGTGTCTTCAGGGCCCATGTGTCGGTCGCCATACCTCAGCTCAAGAGCCTCTATTAATATCCCATATTCTTTCTGATCTGTAACTGGTATGGTCTGCTGCAGCTCTAGTGGAGATCCTCGCAGGGCCAAGACGAGTGTCGTAGCCTTTTCTTCATCGTCCCACCCATTTACTTCAGCAGCTGCCTCAAACTGTTGCCTGTAGACAGCCCATGACGATTGGCCATCAAAGGTGGGTGGCTTGAATTTTGGGAGACCAGTTGCACCTTCCACCTTCACGTCTCCAGAATAACTGCTCCTTTTCGTAGCCGATTCAGCTTCTTTGATCATCCGACGGCACTCTTCAGTTACAGCTGCTACTTGCTGCTCGGTGGTCTGCTACATGTTGCTCCAAGCACTGTACTTTTCCTTCCAACTGGATGCTGGTTTCATCCATCTTCGTTTTCATATCTTCTTGTGCAGCAACTATTTTTTTTCGCATATCTTCTTCGTTTTTCTTGATGTCCTCTATCTCTGCTTTCATAGCATTCTTCATCTCCTCCTGGCAGTTATCAATTTTACTCTCCATTTTCTCCTGGTTAGTCTTCATTTCTTCCCTATTGCTCCTAATTTCATTCTTCATTTCTTCCTGCCACTCTTCATCTCGTCCAGTCTATTTTCCAATTTTTCCTGGCTACTCTTCATATCTTCCCTGTTACTCTACATTTCATTCTTCATTTCAGACAGGAATGTCATTAAATTCTTTTGCTCGTCGGCAGCCATCTTTCTTGTCCACATATACTACAAGCCTAACACTAATGTCTTAGGACGACAATGTAATTTCCTCTACGAGCTAACCAAAACCCCTACTAAACACTAACACTAATTTCCAAACTACTACACTAAAAACTAACTACAGTTCCTAACACTGTTGCAATCTCGAAAATCTAATTAAATTTTAATGCACAATAAACTTATCCTAAACTCTTTAAATTAGGGCTATCCCACTTCTGACACCAAGAATGTTACGATTTACCACGGATTCATAAAGGATAGCCCAATTAAAGATTTTATTACACACACACAGTTTTATTGATAGCCATTACTTATGTCACTTACAATTAATCTTCTAAAATGACAAATAATCAATTGCACTTAAAAATAATGTTTCTTCCTCAGTCACACGTTTTTACAATCCACACACCTCTCTGGGCCGCACCTCTGGCGCAACTCTCGCTGCAGCACCCCTCGTGGATCTCCGCCGCGGGACTCCGTCGCCACACTCCACCGCCGCCGATGCACTTCCCTTCGCCGAGGATCCACTCGACGCCTTGCTCGGAACCTCGCTCGGGACTCCGCCGCGGGAAAACTCCCGACTTCACTGAACTCACTCACTCCCTGCCCTGGAACCTTTGTCCATGGACTTCGCCACTCTGCCGCACCCGCGGCACTATCGCCCCGGAAACTCCGCCGCGGGAAAGCTCCCGCCTGAACTCTCGCTACCCACTCTCTCCAAGGCCGGCGTCCCGGGCACATATATAGGCCCAGAAACCTTCCAGAACTCCCGAGCGCGGCTGGGGCCAGTCGCGTCATTCCGCGCCGACCCGACGGCAGAAATCTCTCGATACACGTGTTGGCGGCTCGCGTAACTCCGCGGCTGTTAGGTGTCAGTTACGTGTCAAAGGCAGGGCGCCACGCGGGGATTGGTGGGAAGGAGGGGGAAAAGCGACAATCCTTGTTATCTTCCAGGCGCGCGCGGTGCATCTCATGTTGCGGCAGCCGCCAGGCAGCTCTGCACTTGCACATGTCCCGGCCTTGCTCACGTTCGTAACAATATGTTCAAAATAAATAGCTTTTACACTTGTGCACACGCTACACCTCTGATAGTACTGTGCAAGCACTGCAAGTGTTATGACAATGTAATCACTCTCGCATTCGCGTAATGCACACAAATAATTATATAGATATTTTTAACATTACTGTTGAGGGGGAAACCATTTTCGAGCATTACGAAAATTCCAATCGCGTGAAGGGGAAATAGCTAGATATGTGGTGGGGGAAACGAGAGACAAGGGGAATATTTAGGTACTTGGTGGGGGAACTGCTAGAGGCAGGTCTGGAGGCCTTGGGGCAACAGGAGAGGAGGCCCCCTGGCCCCAAATTATTTTCCAAATAAAAAGAACAATTTTTTTCAGTCGAGTTTTGCAATAAATAAACTATTGTGAAATCAAGTAGATTCTCTTAGTATTTAAAAAACATACATAAATATAATCGGAGACAAGAATTATATGAAATTAAATTTTAGTGTTAATGAATGGAACCTTCCGAGCTTTTCTCGCCGAAAAATCGTTGATGATTTCACTGAAATCCAATTCCCGGAGTAAATAGCTTTCAATGCGCAGGAGAGAAAGCTTCGATAAACGGTTTTGTCCCATCGCGGTTCGGAGCCTATTTTTTATAATTTTCATTTTTGAAAATGAGCGCTCTCCAGTGAAATTTGAAACCATCAAAACCAAATACATTCTCAATGCAATTTCAAGGTTTGGAAATGTAGCTCTGAAATTTTGATCTGCGAGAATTTGGTAGTAAAATAGTTCCGGAGATTGGTCTTTTCCATAGTCCTTTTTGTATGAGTCCGTTTGTGGGGGCCCTCCGTTTGTGGAGGCCCCGGGGCCCCGGTTGCCCTCCCCTAAATCCGGCCCTGGCTAGAGGAGAAGGAAGGGAAAGGTAGAAATGATGCAACATGCTTGCACACTTGCACATACGCTCTTGCACACATGCACTCTTGCTATCTTGCTATCTTGCATATTTGCTCATTCGCGCACTTACATATGCGCGGTTGTTTCTTGGGGGTGGCGCGTCGCACTATCCCCACTCCGGGGCCGTTGGCGCCGGTGGTGATCGCTGGAGCAGCCTTGAGCGGGCTCCACGTGGCGGCGTGCGGCTCAGGTTGAACCCTGCCATGCTGCAGGGATAGGCGGGTCGCGGCGGTAGGGACCTGCCTGCTTCTGACGCCACCCCGACTTTAGGGAGTGTTTGGGCAGAGGGCAACACAATGGGGTTTCAGCTTATTGTTGTGCACCGTGTCACTGGCCATATTAGCAAGAAATTTTTGTTCTTTCATGTACGTATTATTATTTTAATTACTTGTGTAAATCAGTATTGTTAAACAATATTAAGTGAGCATTGTTTTAGCTATGTAACTAAATATTACTGCTGGTATAATGCTTTCCACGCTTAAGTTTTACATGGATGATTATCTGTCAAGAATTATAATTTTATATGCTAAATCACACACCATATTAAACTTACGAGCCCACGAGCGTGTAAATATGGTTAATTACAACTAAGAGGCGTGAATATTTCTCGATAAGAGTGTAGCTGTAGGCGACTGTGGCTCAAAAACGTAGCACTGAGCTAGGTCCTATTCGTATGGCATGCTGTCACTGTCACGTCAGATACCTGCCACAGACTCCACACATACATATGGAAAATTACTGAAGCTACATAAACCATCTAATTATTGGCAAGCTTAAAGTTTAAGACTTATTTAAAATCGAATTTAATTGTACTTTGCGCAAGTTTGTTTTAAATTTTCATTACATTACAAAGTTGTCTCTGAAACCTTTGCGCTCTAAGGCGTGAATCTGACAAGGACAGCGCTAATCGCGCATTGGAAAGAGAAAGTAAATGCCCATTTAAATGCACACTGCTATCTAAGAATGATATGCGCTAAAGCATATCTCATCCTTAGTTTGCCGTGTGCAGTCAAAATGGGCATTTACTCCTTTCCCAATTCATATTTGCTATTAGCGCTGTCCTTGTTTCCGTGTAACCTGTTGCCATATATACGCCAAACATCACAAAAGTTCCAGACAAATTTTTAAAACACAATAAAAAAATTTAAAATGTACTTTTAAAAATTCTTTTGTTAGCGACAATTTCGAATGAGAATTTTGGAATAAACTTTATTTTTTGTATTTAATCAATATCATCAGCTGATAATATTCAATTCTTAATTCTAATAAAACGTAATTGAAAGACGAAACCGTTTTTGCAGTCAAATTTTTTAAAAATAAAGTATTATTAGAAATTTTGGCTGTTGGACCATAGCACATAAGAAATGGATTCATTTTATGAACAGCGACTGACTGCTACAAATAGTTTGTCCAGTGAAATAATAATTGTTGTTATTGGATTTATATTTTTTTCTTTCAGAATGTATACAGTTGTGATAATACTGCCAAAACACTCTATTCGGTGGCCTTAGATGCGGTGAACGGGATTCTGGGTTCGAATCTCACGTAAGGCACGGGTGTAAACTATGCACTGTTTGAAGATTTACTTGAGAAAACTATGAGAACGAAACGATGATAGTAAAGATGCTAAAAGATAATCTCATAGACATACGCCATTGCTGGTGCCTTTGCAATGGCGAATGCCCATTAAAATCTTTTAAATTAAGCTTCCCCATTGCAAGAAGAATCATTCAAAGAACGTTAAAAATGAAATCGTGTCCGGTTTGTTTGGCAAAAGTCGTAGACAATTTATAATAATAAAATACTATAGTGTGTTCCGTGCGCGAGTGTGCATACGGCAACCATATAACTGAACTGAAGGTCGCTATGTAACTGTTAAATTGGAGAAAGTTCGCAAAGTGGGTTCATAAAACTAAAAACTCGGGTGGAAATTGAGGTAGTTGCGTTGAATGACTTAGGCTGTTGTTGTCCCAAGCTCACCGTCCCGGGAGGCCGGATAGAGCCGGCTGATAGAGCTATCTTCTGCTCAGTGCCATAGATTGTGATCCTTACCCACTACTTGCTTTTTAGAAGCACATTATGCTGGAATCAAAATATCACGAAAGACATTTCCTAGATTTTAGAAGTAAATTTAGAAAACAAAACCTTGACATAATAACCAGTCGAACCATCTTTCGAAACCAAAATCCTGACGCTCATTTCGGTAAAGTTGTGTCCTCAAAGCGATTGAAATAGAATATTATTTTCTAAACGGAGTCTGTTACGCTCGCGAATATCGTCGGTCTGACGTCACAGATTAGTCGAACGTGATGCTGGGTTGGAAAGCAATTGTTACTCCAACAATACTGTTATTTGAATGATTGTTGTTATCCCAGTAGCACATGTTGTAGCACGGAATCTAGCTGCACGTGACGTAACAATAACTTTGGCATAGTTTCTAAACTACGCACAAACGTAAGAAGCAAAATATTCAGCAACCACATTTTAGAGTACCGGATCTTAAACTAAGCAAGGCACAATAATGCAAAGCAAGAATTGTTCAACTTCCAGCTTTCTTGCTTTTTGGCTTGCTTTTCCCACGGTCATATTTGAAGAGAAGTGTTTCGATAGTTTTTAAAGACGCAGAAGGTATGCCCACGATGTTCTTTTTATTATATACGTCATACACTTACACACGTTAAACTTTCACACAGTTAAAGATCAAATTAAATGCCATTTATTTTATTTTCGTGATTTACTTGACATACCAAAATAAGATTGGAGCAAAAAAAGTTTTCTACCGTTTTATAATTTTTAGTGACAGGGTTGGTGACGTTTTACGACTTGCGAATTATGAACAAATGTAATTTTCTTGCGTTGGTTGTGTGTTGCGTAGTTTATAAGAACCATTCTACAATGACACGGAAACGTAGACGGATCACGTAAACGGAGATGGATGGCCCGGAACATTTCACTATTGCGTCTGCTGCTTCCATGTAACAAATGACAACAATGAGATCGTATTTCAGAATTACGAAATTTTAATTTAATTAAAAAAATATATATAGTATGCTTTAAGATCATAGTACGGGCAGAATTATGTATATAATATAATAAACGGCAAAGTAATAACAGAACACTAGATATTCTTGTACTTGAAACATTTTTTAACGTAGTTAGAACATAAACAAACATGGCTACCAACTCAGCCAAGTACTCGGCTTCTATTGGCCGCACGGAGCAACGCAAACGGACAAAGGTTCAGAATTAACGAGTTAATTCGTACGGGTCCGCCTCCGTCTGCGTGCTATTGCATGAATTCTTGTTCCGTGAGATCCGTCTCCGTGTCGCTGCAGAACGGGCCTAAACACGGCGCGGCGTTTACCTTGTGTCATGCTGTCGCTTCACGTCCACCAACACCAACCGGGCAGCAACACAACACACGCTCTCACGGGAAACTCCTGCAACGCTAGCCCGTGCGCTGACGACTGACGAAGACAAGATGGCTTGTTGCGAGGTCGCCAGTGCCGCGCGCGCGGTAAACAAACGTCATAACGGAAATTTGAAGTGCGAAGCTCGTCGGTAGGGGCAGTGGAGGGGAATGCGTAGGGGAGGGGAGGAGAAAGTTTTGTTGCCTTAACGATAAGGAGGGGGAGGGGGAAGAGAGCGGCGTGTCTGTTTACTTTCCGGTTCAGGGTGTAGAATAGAAGATATAAATACTTCCAATCATACCATCGAATATTAATTAATTCGTTTCATTGACTCACATTAAAGCACTTCGAATTTTGGAGCCATTAAAATGCGAAAGCAAGATTCAAGCACTTACTTGAACTGTTTCAGTTACTATGTTTAGTGAAAAAATATTTTTTTTTTTCATAAGTTGTATTTTTTCTGAGTTATTTACAATTTCTCAGCAAAAAAAAAACTGCATCACTCCAAATTTACAAATTTTAGGTTTATATATATATATATATATTTTTTTTTTTTGCCAAGAACACCTTAAAATAATTTAATCAAAATTAATGAGTTAGGTTTTAAGACAAAATAATTTGCCGCAAAAGCACTTCAGCCATTGGAAATGAGAGACTGAAAATTCTTAATCAAAGAAATTGAGAGCCTGTCCTATTGCGATATCTAATATATAAAATTCTCGTGTCACAGTTTTCGTTGCCATACTCCTCCGAAACGGCTTGACCGATTTTGATGAAATTTTTTGTGCATATTCAGTAGGTCTGAGAATCGGCTACTATCTATTTTTCATACCCCTAAGTGATAAGGGTTGTCCACCCCAAACATTTATTTTTTAATTTTTGGACAAAATTTTTTTATTTTTTTTATAATGTGGCACTAAAAAATACATACAACCCTAAATTTTCACCCTTATATCACCAACCCATAATTTTTAATAGAATTTTATATTTTTCAACCCTGGTCGATAGCTGATCAATTAACACTTGATCAACCTTCCCCGCCTACAGCGAGCTCATTACCTGGATTAACACATAGACCACATATTAATATGAAATTCCACCCCTAAGGGAGTGAAAAAGTGATAATTTCATTTTATAACAGAAAAAATTATAGGTCATAGACATACAAATAGTGAGTGAATGTCATTTCTTTATGTCTGCCACACGATCATACACATAGAAAGGTCTGGAAAATTCATATTTTTCTCCTTGGTGAGACCAGCCCGCTTAGTGGAGCTCGCAGCGGCTAGCAAAATAAAGGCGCTCATAACAGTTTTGTTCTTAACTTTGTCAATAAATAGAGTTAGTTGCCTTGAATTTTAAACGCACCATCGATTGATGCGTTTGTCATGTCTTTAATTTTCGTTTGTTTGTGCCGTATGTGTTCATATACCATTCATCCAATTGCGATGAAATTTTGGTGAGTTATTACGCGCATGCCCGTGAAGGTTTCTGAGACGGTATAACTATTTTGCAATAGTTGGAGCACAAATCGTTTCAAAAAATGTGTTTTTTTTTTCATATTATTAACGGCACTTCGTCTGTTTTTGTTGTATAAGTGCGCACGCATGACACAATTTATTTAAATATAAAAGAGAGACAGAGATAGAGTGATATGTATAGAGTGAGATAGAGACGGAGAGATAAGTTGAGATAGAGCGAGGTAAAGAGAATGAAATGGGTTAGATAAAGAGATATATAGATGATCTATATAGAGTTTTATATATAGAAGAGATAGTAGGAGGTATATATGTATATATGTAGATATAAAGAGATAAATAGAGATAGAGAGATACATTGATATATATAGATGTAGATAGAGATAAATATATATTTATAGAGATGGATAGATGATTTGTATATGTGTAACTACTTCAAACATATTACAAAGCAAAACTGAATGAGGCATTGCAATGCATGCCGAGCATTAGCTAGATAATGGAATCTTTTCAATATTAGTAATCTCTTATTTTCAAGCTTTTTTTCTATAGTGCTTTATAGAGTCTAGACTACATACAGACTACCAATTTTTAGATATATATACAGGTAAATAACTATACACTGGCAGAACGTCTGTCGGGATCTAAAAGTGATATAAATTATTTTGCACAGTTGACATTCAAATTAAGAAGACAATTACTACATCTGATTTCGAAAAAGGTACCCTTCACCCTGTGTTCAGCCCGGGCAACGCCGGGTACAGCAGCTAGAAATTCCCTAGAAATAATTTATATGGCAAAACAACGTTTGCCGGGTCAGCTAGTTAACTATAAAATTACCGCCGCTTTAACATTTAAGTGAATTCACGTGCATTTCAAGGGAGTGGTTAAAATGGAAATTGACTGCAATTCGAAGAAAAATTTCTGCTGCTCTTTTTTTTTCTTTTTTTTTTTTTCCTTGACAGGTTAAATAAGCCGTGAATAGTCAACCTATTAAAGTTTGAACAGAGAGAGAGAGAGAGAGAGAGAGAGAGAGAGAGAAGGGAAGGGGGGGGGGGGAAGAGAGAAAGAACAAAGGGTGAGGTTTTTCTCAACCATTTTAATTCAAACTGATCTAAATGTATTCGAAGGTCAAGAGCGGGATACAAGTTTATTTCAATAGTTGATAACCTAAAACTACGTGATAAGATAACATTGCTTACCGCTTGCTGTTTTGCTTGAAGTGACTCTTGCTTACACTACTGTATAGGATAGGGGAGGAAAAAATTAACAACCAACCACATGGCACCACACATATATGTAGTATGTAACGAGCAGTATGTGGATTTTAATCGAACCAGACATTTTGATTGAAAACAACTACATATAAGAAAGTGGAGCCAGTAGATTATTTTGCGAAACCATTTCACTCCAGGCTAGGCTCAACATGCCTTATAAAGGTACGTGTACTCAAGCCTTTTTGGAGTGTCCGTTGGACGTTAGCGAGATCACATACAAGGCAGGTGAAACGTGATTGGGCCAGGGTCGTCAAAGGGCGTGTCGAGAGCCCTGCAGTCCTTCAATAACGCGAAGCAGATGTATAGGTGCTTGAACTCTACTTTGATACCCAATTAATAGCCTACACTCGGAATAAATGTGGCTCTACTCAACAGCGTTATTTAAAACTTTCTGCTTGCCTGATAGAGTGCCGTCCAGATGTACTATCAACCCAGTGCGTCGTGTGTAGAGCGTCTGGTCTCTTTGTCAGACAAACAAAATTTACTGTCTTAAATTTGTGAAACTACTTAACTGAGTGAGTGTGTTTCGACAAGACCTGTTTTGTTTGATGTGTGACATCTTAGCTCACGGTTAGGGCCATGTAATTTTAGCGAAAATATTTCCAGACCAGCTGTGTGTCAAAACTCTGTATGACTGTCTGTGTCTCTTGGTTGGCTGGGTTCATTCCAGGTGCATGTCTACTGTCGGCGCACCAATCACAGCCCTCCAGTGCGGAAGCAAATACTTCCTGAATGGCCCGGCCAGACATGGCGATGGCTTCTCTCGCAGACGGCCGCCAATCACAAGGGAACAATCGCTAGAGAGGGTAAACCTTTTTGCAGTCTAATAAGCAGTCAGATTTTTCGCGAAAAATGCATGCCCCTACTCACGGTAAATTGCATTTGGTGAGAGTTCACAAACACAAAGGAAATGAATTTTTAACAAGATGGACAGTAATTTTATAAAATTCCTTGTCGGAGTTCAGGTCCAAAGCCGGGGTATAGTATTTTTTTCAAGTCATTTTCCTGTTTCATCGGAGCCGTTTCGTTATATGTGGTTTAAATTTTTCTCTCTGCAAATCGAATGATTCGACGTACTGCTCCGGCAGCGAATTCTAGCGGCGGGTACTGAAACTACGTGCGATTCGCGTCAAGAAATATAGTCGAAAACACCATTTCCGTATAATTATCATCTTCGGAATTATTTTAAAGAATTCTGTACGTCGAACTTCGTGTCCGAGTTTCGTATTATAAGTGTATTTGCAACACGAGAACACACGAATTTTCTCGTTACCGAGGTTAGATGTTACACATAATTGGCGATTGCTGTGTATTTACGAAAAAAAAACAAAAAAAAAAACATACATTATGATAAATATACGAAAATTATGTTTTCGACTACATTTTTTTTGAAAGAATCACACGTAGTTTCCATATCCGCCGCTGTAATTCGCTGTCAGAGCAGCTACGTCTACTATAGCATTATTTTATTAGGAAACCGAAATGTTAAAGTATATAATGAAACGGCTCCGATAAATGAGAAAATAGACAAAAATAAACCCCGGTTTTGGACCTGATTTTCGACAAAGAATGTTATTCAAATTTTGCCCATATTGTTAAAAATCATTAAACAATTATAATGTAAAGTTTCCCTTTGTATTTGAGAACTTTGGTTTTCACCATCCGCCACAGATGGTTACACATTTCCGTTCCACGGGGGGGGGGGGGGGGGGGGCAGTTGCCCCCCCTAAAGCCCTAGAGATTCAAAAAATGTAGCCAAATGCAAAAAAAAAACTACATTCTTTTCCCACAACTTGCATCCCCCCCCCCCCCCCTAGGCCTTCGGCTGGCGACGCCCTTGACTCCTACCAAATGCCGTATACCGTATACCGAGAAAAGTTGCATACCTACATAAAAAAGTTGTAAATACGTACGTATTCGTCTCTTTTTCTCGTAAGGCAGTACCCGCTGGAAGTTTTTGGCGACGTTCTGAAACATATTGTAAATGTCGTCGGCGGGAACCAATACGAAAGCGATGGCCGTCAACATTGGTTAGGTCAAGAGACCTGGGAAAGAGGGGGGGGGGGGGGGGGGGGGGAGGATATAAACATTTTCCACCCACTAATGATAGTCTGGAGGAGGGAATATTCTTTTGAAAAATTTAATTCATGAACTTTTACCTGCAGTTTAGTTACTTTCAGTAAGTAATCTTAACTCTTTTTTTCGACATTCTTAAAAATAACTCAATTTTTTTTCAACACACTACTAAAAGTGCCTAAAAATTTTTTTTTTTTTAAATCTAACGTCAGCTAACATTTTGTTGCCCCAAAATATTTCAAACTCACAGTATTTAAAAGCATTCAAGAAAGTAATGGGACGAATCCTCTTTTTTCTCAAATCCGAATCTCGAATTAGATTTTTAAAAGAGGCCTTGAATTAAAATTTAGATCTCAAAAGTCAGTAATGAGTAAATTTCAATTTTGAAGGAACACTGAACTTATTACAAGTTTATTTTTAAATAAAGATGGATATTTACATGTTTAGGTTTAAACTATTTAATTTTTTTTTGTTTCATATATATTTTACTAGAAGTTCGAAACACAAATTATGAGATAATTTTAGCTTGTGGCATATGCAAACATTACTTTGATACATTCTGTTAGAGATAATAGTCCAGTCATCTTAGTAAGTTCACCTCGGAATTTGAGATACCCAGCTGTAAACTCGTATAAACTTGTATTTTGACATCCTAAAAGTTGTCTCAAAACCTACATATGGTAGGGTGTACGCGACTATTTCTAAGCTCAAAGGTCACAAAAATCGATTATTTGCACATTTTATTTTTGCAAATATCTAGTTTCCTATGGGTTTTTCGCTATTTGTATTTATCATCAATATTGTAGAGGAATAAATGCCCTATAACGTTTGTTTCAAAAATATTTTTATTCGTTGAATCGTTTTCAAGATAGAGGGCGGAGAGCGCGCGGTTAGAGCATCATTTGTCAACCGGTAGTCCCGGTCAAAAACACGCCATATACAGTTCATTAATTATTGATAAATAGATAATTATTAATAATTTTCATTTCTAATTAACTATTACATTATATTTAATAAGTATTTTACTAAAGTATAAATTTATTTAATAACATTTACCTGCCCGTGTAGTTATAGAATTGTTAAAGGAAAATACTTAAATTATATTTAAATTCTAATGTAATTTATATTAATAACTTCTTAAATAAATAAAACAAAAGAAAGAAATTAATAATTAATGTTTTTATTAAAAAATATTATTCCATACATTTATGATTGTGGAAATTAAAAATATTGAATAAAAATTACAAGAACTACAACTTATAATTGTTATTATCTTCTTCATCGTCGTCTTCCGACCGCTGTAGTATTTCAAAGTACTCTTTATCGTCTTCAACGACATTTGTCTCCAGGTCTTCCATGATTTCAGGGTCAAAATTCTGTCTTCATTGACATCGCTCTGATATGGTAAAGCATTGAGACAAGCTTGCCCATTACACTGGCCACAAGCTAAAGAGCACGGTAACCTCGATTTCCTGCATCCACATCGCGAACCACAACCACTCTTGCAGTTGCAGAATATTGTGTTGAGCAATTATTTTTTAATTTTAGGAATTGGTTATAAGTGTTATTGAATAGATAGAAATTTTATTAATGAAAATTTTAAATATAATGTAATATTTAATAATAAATGCAAATTATTAATAATTATGTATCACTACATAGTATAAAACAAAGTCGCTTCCCGCTGTCCGTCTGTCCCTATGTATGCTTAGATCTTTAAAACTACGCAACGGATTTTGATGCAGTTTTTTAGTGGATAGAGTGATTCAAGAGGAAGGTTTATATGTATAAAACATGCATAATATAGTAGAAAACACTGATAATTTTAGAGGTTTCTAATGTGATGTAAATAAACACTTTTTTTTGCGCTTACATTGCAAACGCTGGCTGAACCCTACGAGATAGATCAAAATAATGTACTATAGTATCGTACACCTTAAAAAGGTCTACAAAAAAGTCCGCGATGGTATAGGCCTATGTCTATCTCTTAGGGATAACCCACAATAAAAATTTTATATCCTTTACTTTTTACGAGAAATAATGGCTTATTTACGAAGCGATTTTAAGCAATCCTTATCCAATTAAGTACCTTAAATACGTACATTGTGCATTTAATATAGATCAATATGGCCCTGTACAGCATGTAATTTAAATTAATATTTTCGAAGATATTACAGATGTATAATGCAGGGACATAGCGGTTGCGGCGGTACCGGCCTTGTGAAGCCGGGGTGGGTCGCTAGTTTATCAATAATAAATTAATAAACTTTATATGGCGTGTTTTTGACCGGGACTGCCAGTTGACCTTAAATGATGTTCTAACCGCGCTCTCTCCGCCCTCTATCTCGAAAACGATTCAACGAATAAAAATATTTTTTAAACAAACGTTGTAGGGAATTTAATCCTCTACAATATTGATAATAAATACAAATAACGAAAAACCCATAGGAAACGAGATATTTGCAAAAAAAAAAGTGCAAATAATTGATTTTTGTGACCTTTGACCTTAGATTTTAATAGTCGCGTACACCCTACCATATGTAGGTTATGATACAACTTTTAGGATGTCAAAATTCAAGTTTATACGAGTTTATAGCTGGGTATCTCAAATTCCGAGATACTTACCTAATTTTGACTAAGATGACTGGACTATAAATAACTAACTCCTTATCTTCAACGCAGGTACTAGTGTTTGAATGTCTAAAATACCCTCCTTCAAATATTTTCCTCTAAACTCATATCTTTTGAATTTTAAATATTTGAAGGTATTAAAGGATTTTTATTGGCTCATACTTGATTCAAATGAATCGATAAAATAGGCTTGTATTTAATTTTTAAGGCTTGTTCTCACATACCAGATTGTTTTTTTTATTTTTTTCAACATTATATTTATTCAAAGGCTGTTTATAAAATTTCAACTCCATACCTCCTTTGTATTTGTTGTTCAGCCACAAAAATGTTTTCAACAGATATTCACTATGTGTAATATCCCGGGTGTAAACAAGTCGCTCAAGTGATGATAAACACGAAGCCTTGCGCACCTTTTTTACACTAAAAGAACATCTGTTGAAATTATTTGTGGCAGAACAACAAATTCAAGGGGGGTATTTACTTGAAATTTTAGAAATAACCCTTGAATAAAAATTAAAGACAAAAAAAACAGATGAAGTATATTCAGTATCCCCCAGCGATGTGCAACATCAACCTCGGTAACGTACAAACTCAGGTGTTCTCATGTTGCAAATACACTTATAATACAAAACTCAGTCAAAAACTGTAACGCAGAATTCTTTAAAATAATGCCGAGCGTGATAAATATACGCAAATTGTGTTTTAAACTACATTTCTGGACGCGAATCACACGTAGTTTCCACAACCGCCGCTAGAATTCGCTACCGGAGCAGCTACGTTGAATATCGAGCCATTAGATTTACAAAACGAAAATTTTAAACTACATAAAGAAATGGCTCCAATAAAAGAGAAAAAAAAAACTTTAAAACATACTAAACTCCGATTTTGGACCTGATTTTGGACAAGGAATTTTTTATTAAAAATACTGCCCCGGTATTGTTAAAAAATTCATTCAACATTTAATATTGTGAAGTTTCTCTTTGTCTTTGTGAACTTTATGTTCGCGCCATCAGCCACAGATGGCAGCGCACGTGTTTACACATTTCCGTTCTATTTAAGGAAATTACTCCCACGAAATTCTGTGTGACGAGAAGATGTCACACAACAAAAAAAAAAATCAACACGGCATTCCTGTGAACTGGAGTCAGGTCGACGCCGCCGAGTCGGGGAGGTGCCGAGGGGGAGGGGGTAAGGGTTGTTTGCGTTATCTCTCCCCCCCCCCCCCCCTTCGACGCCTTAAGACGTGCTGGACCACCCGAGGTCAGCGAAGGCTATCGCGGGCCAATATTCATCGATCGACGTGGACGACACCTTGTTTGCCTCGGGGCCGTCTCTCTCTCTCTCTCTCTCTCTCTCTCTCTCTCTCTCTCTCTCGCTTTCTCTCGGCGGTGACGCGGGTCGCCATAGTGACCAACAGCCGCGGTGACCCGATTTTTAACACAACTCCTTTCGCACGGGTGTACAACCCCCCGCCCGTCCTTCACCCGCGCCAAGGACACACACACGCGCTGCAATTTAAAAACAAACGGAACAGAAATATCCACGCAGAATCACAGATATTTATAAATTTTTCACATTTACGTGTGAAAACAACATTATGTCACTACGAATTACTGTTCGCAGTAACACAGTGTTCGGATTATTACACGGGCATTGTGCCGTTTCATGTTTCGGCACTCATAAAATAGTAAAAATATTTTTGTTTTCTGTACCTAATAATTATTTTATATTGAGTCTTATAATGTTTACTTGTGTTTAATTACATTTTAAACCTAATTTAGTTTTTTTTATTTAATTTTATTAATGATATTTACTTTAAATTTTTGTATTATATTCTATTAAGCACACAATCCTATTTTTCGTTTGGCTTCAGTCAAAGCCTTCCATTTCTTCGCCGGATGTTCTGTGCTAGCCTAAGAGTTTTTAGTAACGCCCGCCTGTCCGCCGTGTCCCGGCGTGCTGTCCACGTGATTGTCAGCAGTTGCTTGCAGTTTCTCCTCGCTCCTTCACGTGATTTCATATAAAAAATCTGTACTCTAGACCATTTTTTTTTCCTAGAGCATTTTTTTTAGTACCGTCCACGCAACCTGGTGGCAGTTCGGTAAGCTTCCGATGCTCCATTGTTTTAGAATTACTTACCCGCTTCGTCCGTTGTTCTCGGCGTTCGTCAAGATGGCTCCAGTCAGTGATGGTGGTTGATTAATGTACTTTTTCGCACCATAGTTTTTTTTTGGTAGACATCTCACGTAGAAGTGGTGTTTTTATTTGGTTTTAAAAGATGACGTAAAGTCAGTGTAAATTTCGTCAGCCTCCGATTTCGGTAAGTCACGAGAAAGCATGAGAGAGAGTGAGAGTATTTTTTTGTTGTTGCCTTTTTTTATTTAATTTTTGTTTCTCTGCAACCTTATGTTGCAGGAGGTTAACGTTTTGGATCCTCTTCAAGTTCTTTACGTTTTGGGTTATTCTTTAACCTACCTTCAAACATTATGTATTGAATCTACGTCCTATCGGCCCGGGAAGCATGGTTCTGCGCCGGCTGCTGTACAAGTTGTCGTCTTGAACATGTCACGGATATTTATCATCTTCAGCTAAGTCCGTTCCTTTTTGAATGAATTATTATTATTGTTTGTCGTCCAAACGTTTCGTCACCTAACGCTTACAAATGAAAAAGACTTTCGTCTCCTAATGTTGGGCAAAAGATTTTAATTACCTAAGGTTTCCAAAAAAAGGACTTTAATTACTTAAATGAAGTATTTTTGTATAATGTTTTGTTTTGTTCCTGAAGAAGTTTTTAATCTACATTTAAAGTTATAGACTCAATTAGTAAAATCTTAATTATGGATATAACATGATATTTAAATTTATTATAAAAACTAAATAACTAGTATAAAGTAATTTTTTAACATTATTAGCCTGTAATTTGGGTGCACCCTAGGTTTACTATTGATAACAAATATTCCATCTTAATGATAATTTTATGACTTTTGTTTACCTCTTCAGATGAGTCATTGTTTTTTTTTGTTTAGCTCTAAATGTATTTTCTAACTAAATATATCACCACTTATAGATGAAGATACGTATGTTGTTATCATTTATTAAGCAAAGTTCCTCTGGACTTACGTAATAATAATTAATGAGGTGTATTCTGTTGTGAAGCTGGTTTACCCTGACACGTTTCCAGTCAAACATTTTACTTACATAAACAAATAATTTTATAATATCAATATTTATTTCATTATAATTTGGTAGCAGTAACAAGTCAAAATCAAATAAACTAATAATAATAAACAACCAGTTGTCACAGCATTCATGCTTTGTGTTGTCCCAATACCTCCGATGGTTAAAAGTTATTTGTAAACCATTCGCTGAATAGCTTTCAATTTTATTAAAATAAAAGTAAAAACTGTGCATATTAATAAGCACAATAAAAAAAACAAAGTGAAATTTTTGAATATTCGATTATCTTTTTCATGGTTTAAAATCGTTATGCTTAATTGGAACATCAATCTATCTATAATATAAAAATGAATCGCAAAATGTGTTGGTAAGCGCATAACTCAACAACGCCTGGACCAATTTGGCCAATTTTTTTTTTTAATGTTCGTTGAAGTTCAAAGATGGTTTTTACGGCGAAAAAAATTCGAATAATTTCCGGAAAAACCCTAAAACCAGCCCTTTTCTTTTTCCCATACAAACGTTTTCTAACTAAAACGAGCACTCATTGTTGTTTAAACAATGTAGGTATGTTCCTAACGTCAAAGAGTCAATTTGCACTTTATTACCTCTGGACAACGTTCAATCATATCTATCAAAACAGTGTGCGTTGGAGCACAGATAAATAATAAAAAAAAAATAAACCGAAATCGAATAGTTCAATTTGGTCGGCTTCGCGATATTATTTCATTTGTTTTACTTTAAAATGCATCAGTTTTCAAGTCATTACATCAGTCAAACAAAACCAGCGTTACCAAAAGTATTTCATAAGTTTAAGTTTTTATTATTTCTTTTCCCTATTTTATATACGGCTTGAAGGATTTGACTCCAAGTCATATCAAATTAAAAAAAAGTTGAAACAACAACAAACTGTCAATGTCAGTGTTTTTTTTTCCCTTGGATTTTAGGTTACCTATCCTAATGAGTTTGCTTTTGTCAACTTATACACGAAACAAATTCTTACCTATATAGTGATTTGTGCAGTGTTTATTTACCTATGATCGCTAATTATTGCATGTGACAAAATAATCTATAATATAGATATGCCTCCTATTAGACGAATCAATTTAGGTAGAAGAACCCGAAATGCTACAAACCAAGCTAATTACCGATCTAATCATGCACTACAATGAAAATAAAAATTATTATGTTTCACATGATTAACAATAAAGTGATTACTTATTGTTTTATTTATCTTTTTATTTATATGTTTTATTTAATTATATTTCTTATTCACAACACCCTATCACCAGGGTGACAGTTCTGTTCAGGAGAATTTTTTGCCCCGACTATAAAATATGTAGGAAAAAAAAAGTCACATTACAAATCATTTTGACAGGACTTTATTGCAATTTAATTAGGCAGTACGAAGTCTGCCGGGTCAGCTAGTTAAAATATAAAATTATGAACCAATTTTCGTAACAAATTCTCTCAGTTTTATCACGGATAAAATATTTCATACTTCCAAAAATTACCATAGTCTTGTGTTGTACAAAGTTACAATATCTTTTTTGGAGTATCACAAACTATTTCATGGCAACTGTTTTTCAAAGGTATGCACGTATGCAGCAGACGATCAACAACTAACACCGTCCTGATTGCGGTCAAAAATGGGGATTCTTACCTGATGATGGAAGATAGTGTGAATCATGCAGGCCTAAACAAATATGTTTTTAAATCCGACTCCTCATTTAAAAAATAATGACTGAATTAAGACCTAACTTACTGTCGACAGCGGAGATAATTAGAAACGATGAAAATTTAAGGGGGATTGGGTCCTTGGATTTTTCCACCTTTTTGCCATAATTCTTGTTTTGAATTATTTTCCCCAATGTCTTGGCAAGTCAAGGCATAAATCAAATCTCCCAGAGCATCTATACCTTGTCGCAACCACACGTTTACCATCAGGCCCCAGTCTGTAAGCGCCACGAGTAACTAACTTATCATTTTACGCAGGCGACTACAACTATCATGATGATCACACCAGTTCACAAGTGTTGACTTCAACAAGAAGCCAAAGCTAAGTCCTATGCCATTACGAAAAAAAAAAAAATTCAGCGTGGAAGCCTCATTGCAAGTGGAATAAAAATATTTGAAACTGCAAGATGGCGAGGCCTGATCCCGGTTAACCTAAGGTAAATCTGCCCAATTAAGTCCACTTAAAGTTCAAAATTTGACTAAACTCAGGAAATTAACACATTTATCGATTACCTTAAGTCACCAGTAGAGACCTGCAAAATTCGCGGATTCAGTGACCTCCAGGATAGACTCTACTACACTCTACACACTCGGGCAAATGCCAACTGTTCATTGGCTGCTGACTTGTGAGTCGTCTCGACCGAGTGTCTGTGATTCGACACTTCTTTGAGCGAGGGTCTCTAATTGGCCCTCATTACTCCAGATTAACAGTGAACCAGTGGTAGAAGCAGCGCTGAGGTATAATTATTTGAATTGTAGCATATCACGAAATGAATCCGCGAATTTTGCAGGTCTCTAGTCACCAGATTGGTCACCTGTTAATTGTTTTTATTACTTGTCACAGACCATAAAATTTTTTACCAAATAATATTCGTATTTACTTGAATAGTCTGTAAACAATTTTTTTTTTCCAGAGACGAGATAGACCGGCAACTTCTCTCCAAGACACCGCACCGCCGCTACAAGAGACCCCAGCAATGCCGACAGGACGTCATCATCGGGGCAAGCCAAGTCAATGGGAACCCCATCAGAGGTGTTGGCATGACGTCACCAGCACCGAGGGTCCTCATGGGATCAAGTCCCGAGGCCAAGAGTGAAAGCTCGCTCGGTGAGTTACGAATAAGACAAAACGTCGAATGAACGATTAAACGCCGAGCTAGAGTAAGGCGGCAGCATGGGGCATGCGACTGGTTCGAGTTCCCGGACGAGCGACAAACACTCGTCTGACGAGTAGGAGTAACCCAACGAGTGGGAGCAAGCAGACGAGTCGGCAAAAAGGGACGAAGACCTTCGGCCTCATCGACAGGGGACGAGACACTCGATTTTATTTTTCCTAAACTAACTAAAACTAAGTGTATTTTGGAGGGGTCCGGGTTAGGGAGGGACCTAGGTGCGTCTCAGGCCGAAGCCTATACGCCTAGTCATGCTGGGATTAGCCATGCTGGGAGAGGGTCACATGCATCATGTGCTAGGAGGGGATTGGCCAGCCATGGCAGCGATTGGCGTCATGACTAACTCCCCTCACTCTTAAATCTAGACTATAACTAGAGATAGATTGGGCCCAGGTAAAACCTGCATAGACACAGGGAAAACCCTGGGCACATTCATGCGGGATGCAAATTGGCATGCATTACATGTAGGAATTTACAGGAGACAGAGGATGGTCTGGATGAAGTGTTGGACAGAGTAGAAAAGAGTCTACCATGCGGGGGTTGGGCACTTGGACTCGTGGCCCGCTTTACTATTTGTCCAGTACTGGATTTAGTGACCAGGGACACAAGCGACCCTGGTGGCGAGTGGTTGCACTGACCACTCACTCCGCCGCCAGTCAGCACGACGAGACACTCGCTCGCCCTGCGAACGAGTGACGCCGAGGTGCTCCGACGTCGCGGCTGGTTCGAGTCCCGGTGAGGCTAGCGGGCGGCCGCTCAGCTGCGAGGTGCTGACGGGGCGTGGAGGTTATCCCGGAGCCGCGGCGAGTGGCGAGAGCGAGTTACTCGAGCCTCGGAGAAGCCACGCGTCCCGCTGTGTACTTTGAGTGAGTTTGAATTTGGATTAGGAATAAACGCTAACTTTTGGCTCAAACTTTCAGCGTGAAAGCAAATCGTTTACAGTGTCTACTATTTGGAACAAACATTTACTTGAAGAGTTATGCGTGATGGACTACCGATGGATTGCGATCAGTGCCGAAGCATGGGTAAACCACACCGACGGACTGTCTTCTGCGACCCTGGTGGTGGAGTGTTCCTGTTGCTGCAGACAGGTTTCCAGATGGCTAAACAAGAGACATGCAGTAAGATCTGTAGACTATATATGGCCGTGGTATGTCGCTGACGCGCGACCACGGAGCGAGGCGAGTCGCGACAGCGACAGCGACAGCGACAGCGACTTTGACCGCACACCCGGCGGTGTTATCAGGAGGTTAGGGGTCGCATCATGCGACCTGGTACTCCTACACGGGCCTCGAGGTTCGATGCCAAGTCCCGGTACTTAGGCCCTTTGGCCCCGCACTGGCGATGATGAAATCCCTGTCGGACAGTCGTGACGACTGCTTGGGGTCGCTTCATTAATAAGCAATGATTCTGAGCCACCGTAGCGCCTGTGTCAAAGAACGAAGACGGCGGTAAAAAAAATTTAAACATCAGTTCTTTCGAGAACGTTTCTGAGCTGCGTTCTAAGCAGAGTTGCCAATAGTCTCGTAAATTTTAATGAAGAGTTATTCCGTTTTTTGCCACTAATGTTTTAATTGTCCATGGCAACAGATTGATAAAGCTTAATTTGTATCTACTAACGCATGTACTGGAGTAGATGCCCAGTAGGATTTATAAGACCCACTGTTACGTGTTTTATAAATTTTGTCTTTTGTGTGGGTGTTGTAGATTTTTAATGCATATCCTTGATGTCCAATTTCTTTGGATTCACAGGTGAAGGATGGAATTCTGAAGACGTCAGTTAGTGCGGAACGTCCACAAAGAACGAGTAATACATATTTTTAATGAAAACTCATAATTTGAATTCGGTACCATGTGCCATTGAGTGGACTATGCCATTGACTGTCTATTTCGAAGCATTTGTGTTTTGGCACATGGACACCCTTGAATATCCCACATCCCGTTCACTAGATAGTAAACACACTCTTTGCAGAAAACTGTTTATTGCACGCTTGAATATACATCTAGGTGGTGGATTTTTTTTGCAACGTTTCTTGAAAAGTTGTTGCTTAACAGTTTGGCTGGTACATAGTTCTCAGTATATTATTTTTGATGTGTAACATTTCAGCTCCCGGTATACGGAATTTTATAGGAGCAATTTCGTGCATGGAACGGAAACTCGTAACGACGGTGCTGCAATCTGTGGCGGATGGTGCTAACCAAAGCTCACAAAGCCAAAGGGAAACTTTATGGTATTAACTTTTTAGTTAATTTTAACAAGATGGTAGTATTTTAATAAAATCCTTAGTCTAAAATCAGGTCTAAAGCCAGGGTTTAGTATTTTTTTCAAGTCTTCTTTGCTTTTATCGGATCCGTTTCATTACATTGTTTAACATTTCGCTCTGCAAGTCGAATGATTCGGTAGTCGACGTAGCTACACCGGCAGCGTATTCTAGCGGCGGGTGCAGAAAGTACGCGCGATTCTCGTTCAGAAATGTAGTTGAAAACACAATTTATGTTTATTTACCACGCTCGGAATTATTTTAATTTCGTGTCCGAGTTTCCGAGGTTAGATGTTACACATCTGTGGCGAGTACTGAAAGACTCGTTCAATTTTTTTTTTTAACTCAATGAATTTGGCTACACTGCATGAGAGACCTGCCTCGCAAACGACGCCATCTTGGTTTCATATATTTTATGACTAAACGATTATATACCATTTGATTTTCAAAATCCGACTTCGTTAAAGCTTATAGCTGGTTTCTACAGTACATTTCATCCGTGAAGTCCCTGGTTTTTAATATTTAATTCATTTTTGTGAATGTCTACAAACTGCAATAATACCATCAATATGCACTATATCAAGGTCTTTGAAATTCTCTTATTGTGTGAGATCTGCCTTAACGAAGGCGAATTTAAAGTTTTAAACGTTAAAAAAAGTTTTTGACATAAAAAACGGTTGAAACCAATATGGCTTCTTTCGATTGCTGTCTGTATCTCTCTCCCACATACACACACACACACACACACACATCACGGCAACGAGGCCGCGTCCTCTCTGGGAAAGAAGACCCCGTTGTTTATCTCGGGTGGCGTAGGCTCGCTGACGTCACGGGGTGGCAGAGGAGGGGGTGGGTGGGAGGGAGGGGGTGGAGGTCACCCCCCTCTGATGATTAACATGCAGATTGCTCTTGGCGACTGTGTCTGGCCGAGGGCTTCGCGCGCGCCTGAAGGGTTCGTCGAACGCGCGTGACGCCGGCTCCCAGACAACCTCGGACGCTCCAACTAGGGCTGAGTTACGTACAAATAGGAAAAGTCGAGAAAAGTCAGAGAACAGTCACTGAAAGTCAGGGTTAAGTTAGGGTACAGTAAGAGAAAGTCAGCGAAAAGTAAAGCCAGGAAAAGTCAAGGAATGTCACGCAAACTCAAGGAAAGTCAGGTAATCATCAGGAAAAGTCAGCAAACAGCTTGGGAATATCAGAGAAAAGTCAAGGGACATTCAGAGAAAAGTCAGGAATAGTCAGTGAAAGGTCAGTGAACAGCCAGGAAAAGTCAGAGAAAAGCAAGGGGACTGTTAGGGAACAGTAAGGGAAAGTCAGGGAAAAGTCAAAGAAAGTCAGGGAAGTCGACGAAAGCCAGGGAAAAGTCAGAGAACATCTAGGGAAAGTATGAGAAAAGTCAGAGGACAGTCAGGGAAAACATAGGGAATAGACAGGAAAGTTGGAATTGGTTAGAAAATGTCAGATAATTAACTCTAAATCCGAAAAAAGTAATAGAAATTCCCCTAGACAAATAATTTTCAAGGGAAAATTCTATATTCCAGCCTACCACCATCACCCTGACTGTAAAGTATTTTTTTTTCTGGTGGTCCTTTTAGGGCATAGTGCCAATATCTGTTTAAATTTTTGATTCGTTATATAATATAGTTTTAGGCCAGATTTAGGAATGATGGAGGAAAATCGCAAAATATGTAAATTATTTTTAAAAAAGTGAGGTAAATTTGAAATTTGGGTAATGGAAACTTAGAGAAAAGTCAGATAAATTTTATTGCAGATTTTTATGGGCATCCTGTACATAATACTATTTTTTTACGTTTTTACTGGCTGAAGAACCCGGTGTTGCATGGGCTTTACGCAGAGTGAAGAGGCTACATTTTGATTAGTAGAGGGCGGGGGTGAGGGTTAACGTCGCGTGCCATCAGCCACAGATAACAGCACAGTGGTTGTTACACATTTCCGTTTCTTGACTTCCGTTTCATTCACGTAATTACTACTACCAAATACCGTATACCAAGAGCTAAGGTGTTACACATTAATAATAAGTGTGAGACGAAATTACGAAGAATAGTGCGAAAAATTTCGATGTCAAGGCAGGCAAATGGCGAATTTATACAATCGGACGATTCCAGAAAAGACGTCCCTCAGCGGTGCAGAACGGACCAGACTATGCAAGGATTATTCATGTTTTAAAAAAAAATTACAGCGATGTCCCGACAAAGCATGATCAATTTTTTATCTTATAAATTTTAAGTGAATAGTGATTTTAAGCTTCTTGTTCCCGTCATGTCAGTGATTTCAGTTCCCGAAACGTCGCCACTGTTTGTCATAGGAAACCTACTGTGTTCGCAGTGCTGCTGTCGTCGTTGTGTCCATAATACCTGTTCAGGTTCATCGCCGGGATTATCTGTTTGATATCAGCTGATTTAGGCTTGTTTCTGTGCGTTTGTGTTTTTCATTTTTTAAATTTCTTATTTCGAATTTATAAATTTTTACAATTACAAACAGTGCCAAACGGCAATGGTATAGGCCTATGTCTAAGAAATTATATTAAAACATATATAATTCAGCACTCTTTATTTGCTAGTTACAATTTTTGAATTGACATCGTCTAATAAATCGGCTGCACGCACGAAAAAGGATGACTCATTGTCCCGTTACGCACATTGTTCCGTTACGCACATTGTCCCGTTACGCTCATTGTACGCTTGCGCCGCATCTATCTCTCTTCCACTCGATTGGGATAACCATCGATTTGACCTTTTCGAGGCACATTAAACTTGAAACACTCCCATTCGTTTCCTACTTTTCCTATCATCGTCCTATCCTTAACAGAATAACACAGATTGGAAGAAGTTAAATAGCAAACATGCATAAAAGTTATAGTTGAAATAATCTCTTCGTTAAAGTAATAAACATATTTGAATTAATTAGTGCAAATAAAATCAATTTATCAATTAAATTGTAGATTTCATTTCACTCATTCTTTGTATCCATACGAAATACTGATAATTCAATAAAAATGATTCAATTTTATTCATAAAAGTATGCAATAATTTCATCAATGTTTTGTTATGACGTTGTCACGTTAAACTATCGTCCGTAAACCGACTTTACAGACAACCAAAATTTTTTTAACTGTTAGATTTCAAAGCGAATTGCAATGAAGAAAGCACAAAACTATCAAGTACAATAACGGCCTTTATTTTAAGTTACTTTTTGTGAGGCAAAATCTTAGAGATTATGTACAGATAGAAAATAAAATCCAGTGTAAATGCTTTAGTAATCGTTGATTTTCCCTGCCCATATTATTATTTTTTAACACTATAAACGTGATTCGTCTTACATATGCTGATTTTATGTACAATTAGGTACTTCAGAAAGTTCGATGATTTGAAAATAAACCAAGTTTCGTGTTCTTTTAAATCTACTTAATACTCTTACTATCCATGGTAAATGATCTACTTAAAACATTTAAACGGTACAGTATGTTACCAACTTAAAAGTTTTAAACTTAAGACTTCTGGTAGCTCGAATAGTTCAATGAGTCGTAGCTTTTTATGTAACTCGCCCGGTACGAGTAAAAAATAATACAAGAGGAAAAGTTGGCACACACGTTGGCTTAAGAGATATGATAGAAGGACCGTTATAAGCTTGCTTACAATCGTTTCAACCGTTAAAGACCAATGTTTGCAACGACACATGCTCGATACACTTAATTTATATTGACTGGCGTTCGAACACACTCCTTTCCAAACAACAGTTATTTAAACAATATAGCTTGAAACCACCTTTTTATCTATGACTAGGTATAGTAACCAGCTTCGCATGATAGATGAAGACATTTAACAGACAAAGTTTTCTTAGAATCACTATAAAAAACTAATCTATATATATATTAATGTCAAGTTAAAATTAGTTTATTTTTCGCACCGGGCCTTCTAATTAAAATTTATTCAGCCAAATACTGTTGATATGATCCGAAATATAACTATTGTAAGATTGGAGTAAGTAAAAAAATATATATTTACTTATATATAGAATGTCCAAAATTCACGTAATAAGTAATTTTGTTAGAATAAATGGGTTTCTAAATAATAATTGATATTATTTTTATTAATTCATAAAGTATACATTACCTGAGCGTCCGTGCTCTGCCAATCCTACAAGAGTGAAAAATTTAACTGATCTTTTTTTTGGTGCTAATTTCTTTATATCTGGCTGCTTTCAGATCTTGCGTGAGTTTTGGGACACTCTTTATACGGATATATAAGATAACATACTTATAACACACGCGTGCATCGAGTGTTATGTCTATTAACTGTTTAATCTGCGTAACCCAAGGTATCAGTAAATGTAGTATTTTTCTTCAGTTTTAAATCATAAATATTGCTGTATATGACAGAAACAATTATTAAGGTATCTTTAATAGAACATAGCCTTAAATATTTGGGATAATGAAAGAATTAATTTAAGTCAAGTAATATTTTATTTTATTTCTTACACAGGGGTGCCCACAAGGGGGGGGGGGGGGGGGGTAACGACGCAGACTGCGTCATTAAAATTTCAGGGGGGGTTGGTGGTTAAAAGACGAGAAAAATGTATAGGTATATTATTTACATAATTATAGCTTCTAATGTGAGAATACGTTTCTGGTGCTTTGATAATTGAAATGGATCTTGTAAATCAAATTGGCAACCCCGCACTTTCCTCAACAAAAGCAGTTTGGCATCTGTCGGTTCAGGACGGAAATATTACCTGATATGACCAAAATTATTATTAGAAAATCAGTTTTAATTAATGAAAAATGTGATCGAATATAATACTAAAAAAGTATAATATTATAAAATAATTGAGTAAATCATTGAGAAAATGGCATAAAAAATTTCGGGGGGGGGGGGGCGTATCATTAGGTTAGGGGGGGTGAGTCATAGTGTTTGGGGGGGAGGGGGTGGGCACCTCTGTCTTACATACAAACAAACTCACTTTATATTTTAATTTATAGTATAATAGAACATAAAAAAAGATTGAAAAACGAAAGTGAAACTATCAAATGTATTTTTTATTCACAAACGTAGTAATATAATGTGTAATATAGATTACGGGTATATTTAGAAAAAAAAGGTTGTTATAACACCTGTAAACTTAGTTCATTACATTTTTTTGTAATTTTAATTTCAATGTTATCTTCTATACTTGTTTAAATTCGATTTATATTTTAGTTAAGTACTTGGAGAAAATTTTCAGTAATGACCGTTTCGATAATGTTGTAACTTTTCAAATTGCTGTCTCTCTGAAGCAGTACGTAATTGCTTGCTTTTCTACAAAAACAAAAAAAAAAGGTAGTAGTTGATGTGCTTCAGTTTCACGATGTATTTTTTTGTGTCATATAAAGTTTTACAAATTGTGTATACACCGAGATACTTATTTAGCCCGTTCTCAGGAAATCTATTCGGATCTTCTTCTTGTGAGATGCTGACATCGTTACGGTATTAATAATTAAGACGAGCGCTAAAGGGGCTGATTCGCTGACGTAACAGGTAATAATTAATTGCCACGGAAACTTGGGAAAATGAACTGCTCCGGGCTGATTTTTTTTTTGGACCTAGATTGCTAGAACACCGATAATCAGTTTTGTTTAATTTACGCCATCGAATAAACACATTCAAACATAAATAAACATTGAAGTTGAATGCTTGTGATTTTCAAATTATTACATTTTAAATATTTTTCCCTGTAACTTAAATCAAAATCGAACGTTTATATATATGCATAAAATTATTTAACATTTAAACTATTTTTGCTTTTGACTTTAAAATAAAAAAAATGCTTCAGAAAAAAGACCTTAGGATGAATTAAGTCTCTAATATTGTGATTAAATCAACAGTTTCTACAAATACACAATGATAATAACATATACAAGTTGATTTACGTAGAGCATAATTTTTTTCTTAGATTTTAATATAAACTGTGCGTGTGCTAAAAAATTCATTATTTAAAACATTTTCTTTCCTATATTACTTGATACAAAAACCATTACACTAATTATTAATTATATAGTTATATTATTTCGATGATTAATTTATTTTCTGACATCTGATTGCCGGTATCATTACTTCCATTTTATTGTGAATTTAAAAACCGACGGTAATTATTAAGTTGATAAATAAGCCCAATTCAATAACTATTGTGTAAAGTAATCTGTCAACGCGAACAAAGTTGCGGATATAGCTAATTAATTGAACTTAAATAACAATTTCCCCTACATGGAGCCAATAGGCTTTATGGGCTTGTTTACACACATTATATTTTAAATAAAACATCTACAAGTGAAAACTTCATAATAATTTATTATACAAAAAGATGCAGCTAAAACAAATGAAATAATAGCAACGAGGCGAACGCCACACATCGTATCTACTTTTTGACGCTCTTAGGATTTTGTAGATAGGTATAGTTAAATTTTTAAGCAAGTGAAAAAATGTTAATTTAAAACAAATTGATTAATTTAGTTAAGATTTCTTCAGTTACAATGGGCCCTACTAGTGATATTTTAAGCTAAGGTGAAGCAAAAAGTTCGTGCCCCACATTTTCACAATACCCAAAATACTATTAGTAGGGGCAGGCGTTTTTCGCGAAAAGATGTGAACACTTATTAGACTGCAACACCGCACCTGTGGTTTCTTCCTTGTGATTGGCGGACGTCTGCGAGAGAAGTATTTGACCGAGCCACTCAGGACGCGTTTACTTCAGCACTGAATCACTGTGATTGGTGTTGTTACAATCGAAAAGTACCTGGGAGAAACTCACCCAATCACTAAACACAGACGATGCTACAGTGTTTAAACTTTCATCTAGTCTCAAAATCTTTTCGCGAAATCTGCATGCCCCTAACTATTAGGAATGCATGTAAATTACGAAAAGGGGCTGTTCAGTATCAAACATCAAATTGGGGGTTAAAAACTATAAATTTCATATTTGAATATTCCCAAATAAGTCTAAAGGCGCATCCACGCTATGGCGAATCGAAAGGGAATCGTGTCGTTCGACTCGAGTGAAAAGCAAGTCGCCCCAGTCTGGACGAACGAGTCGCTTGCAAGTTTGAAAGTCTAATCGAATGTAGACGAATCCAAACCGAATCAAATGGGTAGGGGTTGGAGTTGAAAGGCGAAATCGAGTAGGGTTGCCTCGTCTGGACGTGTTGAATCCTGTCGAATCATGTCGCAACAACTTCCTCAAACTAATTCTCTCAGTCCTTGAGCGAACATCTCGTAGTACTGCGTTCGAAGTGATTGTTTTGAATTAAATGACGGAGTGGAGTGATGAAAACGCATTGAAGTTCATTGTGATGCACCGCGCTCGGTTATCGATATGGGATTCAAGGGACAGTGCTTATATAAAAAATAAACAAGGTAAAAAGTCACGATATGTTAACGAAAATTGCCGTTTCATTTGGAATTGACAAGGAGGAAGTAGAAAGCAAAATTAAAAATGTACAGATCTATTTCTTGAAGGAAATCTCTTTAAACTTTTTCAACTCGTCCGCACTACAAAGCTGTCTGGACGTAATGTCGAATCAAACGAGTCGAACGGAACAGTCGAACAGAATGAGACGAACGATGCCATTCGTTGTAGTGTGCACGCGCCTTAACAGAGGCAGACTACAAGCGCAGAAGGAAACGATGGCTGGATGGCTTAGGGCTTAAAGTATCGAAGAGATCAGAGCAATTAGAGACTGTGAGGAGTGAAGGGATTAGAATGAAGCACTGCAGGAATGAATGGGTGTGAGGTAAGCGGAAGCATTCTGAGATAACCTTACAGACTAACGGCAACGTCCGAAACTTTTCCCACTTGCGGACAGTCAGGGTTTGAACCCTCACCAGGAATCGAACCCGGGTCACGCGACTGGCATGAGTTTGTGCAGTGGTGTTTTTTTATTCAGACACGAAAAAAATTCAGCACTACACAGAAAATAATTTTCTGTACTTTTAAGAAAGATTCCTTTGGAAACCAGTTGCCAAGAAATAGTTTGTAATACCACAAGAAAGATTTTGTAACTTTGTACAACACAGGAATATATAAAATAAGTTTTTTAGACATAACACTGAGTATTTCTTACGAAAATTGTCGCATAATTTTGTATATTAATTGATGTTTCATTCAATCATAATAATTTTTAAACTATGAAAAAAAATCGAATTTTCAACTATTGGACTTTATTTTGTTTTATTATGCTTATTAATGTGTGCAGTTAATACTGGAAATCTATTCAGGGAATGGATTACAAATAACTTTAACTATTGGAGGTACTTGAGCAGTACAAAGCCTAATAGCCCGGGTAAGAATTCGAACACAATATTACTCTATTTTGTAGTGATACAGTTGTTTTCATGTAAATGTACAAATTTACAAATATCTGTAATTTTAAATGAATATTTCTGTTCCGTTTACAAAAAAAAATACAGTGTAAGCCAGTTCACCATTTGTTTAATTATTCTGCGGCCATCTCATGCCGTCTAGACTTCTTTCTCAAGGTAAATTCCTTGCTGCAGCAATTACAACAGTGGTCTTTCGATAACATTGCAGGCATTGATACAGAATCAATTTTGTTTGATGTATTAGTTTTCCGACTCATTTCGTTATATGTGGATTTGTTTCATTTCCATTGGTATCGTTTAAGATTATTTCGGTTATTTCACATTAATATTTTCAAGTAGATAACATTTCCACACATTTCATATTGGTTTATTTCGTTACAATTCATGCATTTAATAATTGAAATTCGTTTATATTAAAGTACACTTATTTCGTTATAAATGGGTTCTTTTGATGATTTTTTATCTTTTCCTACTTCATTTTACTTATTTAAGTATTGGGACTGTTTGTCGGATTCATATTGAAATTTATACTGAAATCAAACACATAGAAAGGAATTTAAATAATCTATCAGCGAAGGTAAGTTTTCATTTTGATAAAATTCAGTTTGGATTTTCACCAACATGTGTTTCATCATGTAATTATGTATCTGAGAGTGTTCCAGCTATAAAAGGAAATATCCGAATCCAACCAATACAAATGTCAAATTTTATAATTGTGATATAACAGCATTCACTGTTTTATGTGTGTTGGGGGATGCTTTAAGGTTCGCAAGTGAAGGGCTTCGCCAGACCTCAAGTCTTATTGGTGTTCCTGAGCTGTACTTAGCATGGCTATCGACTAAACAATGGATCTTTTTGTTTTTGTTTTGTAAATGTGATGTTATACCATTACGAAGGGTTTTTGTCTAAATCAACATTGTGGGTAATATGGCCCCGTATGGGCCATATTGCCCACACCTGGGCCAATTTGTCTGCACTTACGGAAATAATTTATATAATGGTTTATTTTTCATTTTACTCTTACGGAAATAATTGTTAAAGTATTTTCTCTTTGATTGTACACTTATCGAATCGATTTTTATAACGCTTTCGTTTTTTCGTTGGACATTTATGGAAATTATTGTTATAATGTTTTATCTTTATTTTTACACGTACGGATATCATTGCTATTAATATTTTGTCTGTTTGGACTTGCGAAAATATTATTGCTATAAGGATTTCTCTTTCTTTTCAGACTTCATTATGACAAAAAAAAGATAGAGTTAAGGAGCGTGGATTATGGATAGAGACCCGGAAAATTCGCGGGTTCAATGACCTCCAGGATAGACTCGAATATCATCTACACACTCGGGAAAATGCCAACTGTTCATTGGCTGCTGACTTGTGAGTCGTCTCGACTGGGTGGACTGTGATTCGACACTTCAATGAGTGAGGGTCTCTAATTGGCCCTCAGTCCTACAGATTAACAGTGAACCAATTACAGAATCAGCACTAAGGTATAATTATTTGAATTTTAGCATAACACGAAATGAACCCGCGAATTTTCCGGGTCTCTAATTATAGACTCAAGAAGAATTGTCTATAGCTGCGCGTGAGGTTAAAGAAAAGGGTTTGGCAGTTCGTGAAGTGAGTCGCAGGTATGGTGTACCCAGGCGAACCCTTCGCCGCTACATTTTTGAAGGAAAAAATTGTAAATCAAAATTGGGCTGCAAGCCAACCCTTTCAGCAGAACAAGAGCAAGAATTGTGCTCGCGTATATTTCGTTTATGTGACGTTGGTTACCCATTAACTTCAAAGGTACTTCAGCTGAATGTTTTTCGATACTGCAGTGATAATGGGATTCCCAACAAGTTTGTCAAAGGCAAAGCTGGTCGCTGGTGGTTGCAGGTTTTTTTTTTAAAAATAGGAACCCCGAAGTTGCAAAACGCAAGGCTCAGAGACTGAATCCTGCTCGTTCTGAAAAATTGAATAGGTTCGTTGTAACAGATCACTTCGAGAAATTGAAACAACTCTGCAACAATTTTTTGGATTTTCCTGAGAAAATTTATGATGTGGATGAAAAAGGGTGTAGGTTGCAACTTCACAAAGAACCTACTGTGTTTGCTAAAAAGGGGGTGAAACGTTTTCATGTGGTTGCTAAAGAACATGGCGAGAGTGTCTCAGTTGTAGCGCGTGGCAGTGTTACAGGGTCTGTCATCCCCCCAATGCTCCTATTCAAAAGAAGGGCATCGCCAGACCTCAAGGAGAAGGAAAATAGTCTTGTTGGTGTTTCCCAGCTGTACTTATAGCATGGTTATCGACTAAACAATGGATCTTTTTGTTCGTCACCTGGTTAAAATATTTAAAGAGTTGATTTGGTAACAGTAATTCACAAAAAAAAATCTCTCATTATATCTCAAGACCATTAAAAAACTCCACGGAGGATTGATACCTCTAGAATAACTGGAAGCATACGTAGAGAAACCAATAGAAGTCTTGCAAACAGCACGTGCTTAACTAAATATTTAGACGATTATATAGGCACAAAACCTAGTTGCAAATGTTAAGCTTAGATATAGACCAGTGGATTACTCACCCTTTTGTCGCTGTTGCTCTGATAACATAATTTGTGTTGACTTCGCGTGGTTGTCCAATGTTCGAGGACAAACATCATGCGGTGTTTTTGCGAGTGACAGTTCGGGATATGGGGTTGTTGTCATAACGTAGAAACACACGCCTTAGAAAATGTCTTTTCTAAGTTTTGTGTTTCTAAGTTATGACAGTTATAAGTTGCGTGGTTCTAAGCCACGGTAGTTCTAAGATGTGTTTCTAAGTTACGATGTTTCTAAAATAATTATGTTTCTAAGTAATGTGGTTCGGCGTTGTGTGTTTCTAAGTTATGGCAGTTATAAGTTGTGTTTATAAGTCATGGTAGTTCTAAATTGTATATATATGTATATATAGATATAAGTCATGGTAGTTCTACGATGTGTGTTTCTACGTTATGTGTGGATTACCGGGAAATGGGTAAAACACTGGCACTACTATTTGAGAACTGTCAAAATTCGAGGGAAGTTATATACGGAATAGGACTTATACAACCATCCGACTGCACCACTCGCGTTAATTAAAGGCCCGTCTCCCCGACCTTTGCAACCCCTTTCCTCCTCACCCTGCTGTGTATCGCGAACTGCTCGCTAATTGCGTTGGTGCGCGCAAGACAGATATTAAATCTGTATGAAATTTTTACTGGGACGAGGATGTTGTTATCGTCTCGCTCTCGATGGCGTCCTGAGAGGATTGTAATGCGCACTCCGGGGCGACTACGTTTCTTGTAGGTCAACTCTTCCCCTCCTTTCCTTCCCGTATCCCCTTCATCGACCAACCACTGGCCTACATCCAACACTCCGCGAGCACTAAGAGCTCCTCCCTTTTAGCAAGTGTGCTCTCGTAAGGGCAGAGGATGGAGGGATGATCGCGTTAGGCTCCGAGTAAGTAGCCTTGAGTAAGTAAGCGAGTCCACTCGCTGTTATGTCCGACTATAGTCCCAGGCGACCCACATGGCTCGGGTTCAAACCGACCCGTAGAGGCGATCTGGTTTCGATTCCCGACGGTGTTAAAAACGAAAGGGATTTTTTTTCTTCTTTCGCAACTGGCGAACGTGGCGGATGTTGCGTGAGCCTGATTTCCTCACCACAAAAAAAAAAAAAACAAACAATAATATCACGAATGTTCCATTCTCACCACACCAGCCCTCGTCCTGTCTAATGACCCCGAAGTCGACGAGACTTATTTATATTATTTCATTCGTTCATTCTTTCATTCCTTCAGTCATCATTCGTATTAATCATTCTTTAATTCATAATTAATATATTCGTTCGTTATTTCATTCGTCATTCATTCACCAATCATTAATGCGTACATTTGTTTGTTCATTCATCATTCAATCGTTCATTTGTTCCTTTATCGTTCTTTTGTTGAATCGTACCTATTCTATATTCATAATATTTTAGTTACCCTATTATATTATTTTAATTAATCATTATCCTTGCACTCAAATTTAATAAAAAAACTATAAGTAACATCGAACATGATATATTATGATCCTAAAAAAAATTATTTTAAATTAATTATAATTTCGCTGTCGGATCTTCCATGGCGGGCACAAAAGTTCACACTGCCTGAGACGTCCAAAGAGGAGTGCTGGGGATCTAACCCAGGGAACACTCGATGGTCATAGGATATATTATTATATATACATAGGATATATTCTTCAACTCTCTTCTTCTCCATGCCATCCATTATTCGTTTCTTCTTTCTTTCTTCGTTTTTCCTTTTCTGCAATTTAAATCGTGTCTTTTCTTTTCACTATTATTTCTTTCTCTCGTCTGAACTTACTAGATATCGCAAATGACGGGGTGGTGCTGGGCCTTAACAACTGCCCGTGGGAAAAGGGGTACGGGGAAGTTGCCGTTAGTTATCCGGCCGAGCGACGTCGTAAAGAAAAGAGGCCGGAGGGGAGGGGGAGGCGTCCAGACGCCCGGCGACCGGCGCGACACCTCGCACATAGGCGTCCAGACGCCCGCGTAGCCGTCGACGCCATTAAGGCTCGTGTGCATCCGCCACGTCCGATTTTTGTTTTGACGTGACAACGTCTAATAAATCGATGAACGCCGGCTGCACGCACGAAAAAAGTGTCCGTTACACTCATTGTACGCTTGCGCCGCATCTATCTCTCTTCCACTCGATTGGAACAACCATCGATTTGACTTTTTCGAGGCACATTAAACTTGAAACACTCCCATTCGTTTCCTTACTTTTCCTACCATCGTCCTATCCTTAACAGAATAACACTGATTGGAAGAAGTTAAATAGCAAACATGTATAAAAGTTATAGTTAAAATAATCTCTTCGTTAAAGTAATAAACATATTTGAATTAATGAGTGCAAATAAAAGTAAATTTATCAATTAAATTGTAGATTTCATTTCACTTCTTCTTTGTATCCATACAAAATAGTGATAATTCAATAAAATGATTCAATTTTAATCATAAAAGTATGAAATCATTTCATCAATGTTTTATGACGTTGTCACGTTAAACTATCGTCCGTAAACCGACTTTACAGACAACCAATTTTTTTTTTAATGTGTGTAACATCCTAGCTTCCAGTATACGACTTTTGGTTGGAGTAATTTCGTGCATGCGACGGAAGTAAAGGTGGATGGCGCGAAGGAAAGTTCACAAAGCCCAAGGGAAACTATGTACTATTAATTAATTTTCAACAAGATGGGCATGATTTTAATAATATTCCTAGTTGAAATTTGGTATTTTTCAAGTCTTTTCTCGCTTTATCGGAGCCTTTTAATTATATAGTTTATAATTCTTTAGTCTACGTAATTGCTCCGGCAGTGAATTCTAGCAGCGGTTGCGGAAACTACGTGTGGTTCGCGTCAAGAAATGTAGTTGAAAACACAATTTGCATTTATTTTTTATCAAGTTCTGCATTATTTTAAAGAATTTCACGTTAAAATTCGTATCCGAGTTTCTTATTATAGGCGTATTTGCAACATGAGCACATATAATTTTGATATGCCGAAGTAATGAATGACTCGCTCACATTTTTAAAGCCTATTCTTTGTTTTTACAACGTTTTATTAATAGGGCAAGCATTTTTCTCGAAAAAATCTGAACGCCCATTAAACTATAACATAGTATGCCCGCACAAATGGGTTCTTCCTTCTTCTTTGTAATTGGAGGCCGTCTATAGGAGGTGTTTTCTTTTTTGAACAGACCATTCAGGATAAGTTTGCTTCCGTACTGAATTAAATTGTGAACGATGTGCCGACAGTAGACGTGTGCTTGAAATAATTTCCACCAATCACTGAACACGGACGATGCTACAGTGTTTTAACTATTTGCTTGTCTCGGAATCTTTCCGCGTAATCTACATGACGCTGCATGTTACGAATAAGGTAGCACAGAAGCTGTTAGCATTTCATATCCCAGTTTTTGGAAACCACGGAAAAACCAACCTGCGTTGATCCCTAGTAGTTCAAGAAACTACCGGCGAAAGCGCCACTATCAACCATGGGAGACGTAATGTGGATAAACAGTCGCCGATAACGGACTAACCTGTTTGTTCTGTTTTTAACTTTGTCGAGGACTTTGGCAGTAAAGATGCTTTCGGGGGGGGGGGGGGGAAGTATTAATTGCTTGTTTCTTAATATTATAAGGATTTTTGGATAGCGACATGCTGGAAGGACGTGTTTGTGAAACACAAACACGTCCATGCAAAAAGAGAGAAAGGAAAATACCAGATTTATTTATTTTCCTGGAGTGGAATAACATAAACGGGTTTGAAATCACTTAGCCTGATATGCGTTAAAGCAGGGTACGTAATGATCATTATTTACGCATTGTGTGGAACTCTTGGCTGATTACTAACAAAGTAGTTTGCAGAAAAATAAATCGCTATTAAATGATCCAGAAATCCCATATGTCTATACCTATACAGTTAGGTTATCCTGAAAACTAAAATACAGTTAGGCTATCCTTAGAACTAAAACACAATTTTTTTTCTTTCTAAAGTATATTTATTGTTAAAGCTGAAATCAGCTTAATAATTGCTTGAAAAACTCCCGTCTCACATATTTAAATGTAAATTTAACTCGCATATATTGGATATAATATGAAATCTAAAGTTCTATAGAGGTAACTTCTGTTCGCTCGAAAATGTTGCCTGCTTGAATATTATTAACTGGGAATCGCATGTTTCTATAAAGTATACATTTTTGCCTCATTCCATTGTACGTTTGCAGGCACACAACTAATTTTATAATCATACGCGCAAAAGAGTCGCGCCTTTCTGTCAAAAATATTTCCGAAAATTGAATGATTGAGTACCTACATCTAATGTTCCCTGTTTTTCCCCAAAACAGGCGTTTTGAAATTACTACTGGATTCTGAAATTAGTGGGGAGGGCTATAAATTCCAGAAAAATTGTGAGGTATAACTTTATAAACGAGAAAATATTTTAAATGATAGTAATAATAAAATTCGATATAACATTGGACTTAGAAGTACCATTTTCAGAATTCTATCTCTATGTTTATGGAAAAGCCACTGCACCCCAAAATTACCGCCTTGCTGCAGGTGTTGACGTGTTCAGTTTTCATGATATAGTTGTGTTTTTATACGGCTTATGCAAGGTATAAATGAATCTGGGAAAAAGAAACTATACAATATTTGTAAACTATTTGCTACATATGTATTTTTTCTGTTAGCGAGCTGTGTTGTAAGTTAGGTTTATGCTGACCGTACGAATACACGGTTTTATACTTATTTGTGCTTATTCCTTTGGGCATAACTTACATATCCTGTAAAAACATGACACCATTTTTTCCAGTAAATAGTTCTCAGGCATGAGCACTTTTCATGCTCTAGGTCTAAAATTTATCTGTAACGAAATTTTCTGCGTGCGGAACTGTTTTCTTCTTTTAGAAATTTACCACTGCAATCAATTTTTCTGTAATTTGCAACGACGAAGTGTTTTGAGCACATATGCATGTGCGCTTGAGAATTTGTCTTGTGCGAACTTTTATTTTACATTATTTAAAACGTTCTGCTTCCCGGAAATATGTGAAATGTTATTTCAGATGTAAAGAATAACCTGCTACAATGAGTTACAGAACCTATGGTGCACCTTGCACCATAATTCCAACGTTTGAACGGTACAATATCAAATGCTTCCTTGCGCCCAAATGCAGAATTAAGGTCTCCGCAAACCCGGGCACACATACGGTGCGCAGAGCTTCAGGAAAAACAACGCGATTTGAAAAATACTCAAGATATCCGAGTGGGGTCTGCTTACGAAAAGCATTTAAGAGTTCGCTGACGGCCTGAAAGCACTTTTGATTTCGGTTTAAGATTTTAAACTGTATTTTTAGAAGAGTTAAAATGGCTAAAACGTATGTTTTCAGAATAATTTTTAAGCGTAAAAAAAACAGTACAGATTCTTGAAAGCACTTAAGGGACTTGCATCAAACCTTTATCTTCATTTCTCGGCCGTATAATGTTACGGTCACCGCTCAAATTTCACAGTTATCCTGTGACTACGAGAAGACTGCACGCCAGTTCAGAGCCTTGCGCTTAGAGGCGATACCTCGCTAGAAATACCAGCGAGCGTCGCGCTTATCATCCCGCCTCACTAACACTATTGAATATGCATATACATATTTTAATGCGAACACAGATACATTTCTGATGACTGCTTTGTGTCTCCTAGATAGTTCCTCCCCTCTCCTCATGTGTCACGTGACACCGTGACATCAGAGGACGAGTACCTCAAGTCCTCCATTAGGCCCGGTCTACAACGGCGCGGAAGCGGAGACGGATCACGTAAATGGAGACGGATCTCCTTGAACATTTCACCATTGCGTCTGCTGCTTCCAAAACGCACGGAAACGTAACAAATGGCAACCAATGAGAATGCATTTCAAGACTACGAAATATTATTTAAAATTTTAAAAATTGGTTGTCTGTAAAGTCGGTTTACGGACGATAGTTTAACGTGACAACGTCATAACAAAACATTGATGAAATGATTGCATACTTTTATGAATAAAATTGAATAATTTTTTTTGAATTATCACTCTATTGTATGGATACAAAGAAGGAGTGAAATGAAATCTACAATTTAATTGATAAATTTACTTTTATTTGCACTCATTATTTCAAATATGTTTATTACTTTAACGAACAGATTATTTTAACTATAACTTTTATACATGTTTGCTATTTAACTTCTTCCAATCTGTGTTATTCTGTTAAGGATAGGAAAAGTAGGAAACGAATGGGAGTGTTTCAATTTTAATGTGCCTCGAAAAAGTCAAATCGATGGTTGTTCCAATCGAGTGGAAGAGAGATAGATGCGGCGCAAGCGTACAATGAGCGTAACGGGACAATGTGCGTAACGGGACAATGAGTAATCCTTTTTAGTGCGTGCAGCCGGCGTTCATCGATTTATTAGACGTTGTCACGTCAAAAATAATATGATTCGAGAACATAGTACGGGCAGAATTTACATGTATAATAAACCAAAAACGACAAAGTAATAATAGAAAACTAGCTATTCTTGTACTTGAAATTATTTGTAACGTATTTAGAACATAAAGAAAACATGGCTACCACCGCAGCCAAATACTCGGCTTCTATTGGTCGCACGGAGCAACGTAAACAAAAGAGCTCAGCATTGCCATCTCCGTCTGCGTGCTATTGTAGAAACTCTGTTCAGGGAGATCCGTTTCCGTTTACGTGATCTGTCTCGGGTTCCGTGTCATTGTAGAACGGGACCTAGCAGGGAGGTGCAAAAATCCCGTTATTATTTTACACAAGACTAAGCTGCAAACAGTAATTTTAAATGACTGGAAACCATTAACAAGCATGCAAACAAACGTGCTAGTCAACCACGAAATATGGTAGCTACAACGTGATAACAGACGAACAAAACATAAATGCCGTCCTCATTTTACAAAAGGAAATGGAGTCGACACTGGCGATGGAAAATAACACAAATTTTACAGCAATAAAGCAATTTAGATTGCTGCAAAAAATTCCCGTTACCATTTAGCGACAGTCTAGATTGCTAATGTTTTAACACGTTTATGATCCCTGTCATTGGATCACGTTTGTTTGACACACCCTTCAGGATAAGCAGACAAGAAAACTTAAAAACATCTGACCGAATTTTGTGCAATCCTGTGAGGAGGTGAAATGCAGCAGCAGCAGCCAATGAATGAAAACATGACAATGCACACGTTAAAAAAAAAAAATGACGCAAATACTTCAGGTCCATAGCAATTTGTAAACAAAAAAAAATTCTTCATGAACAAATGCTTGACTTATTACAAAATCAAGTCTATTTTGTAAAATGTACCTATTTGGAAGAAAAATTTGCAACAAATTATGAGGCGTGTATCACAAACTATTTCTTGATATCACAACTGATTTCCAAAATGAATATTAATAAAGTACAGAAATTCTTTTTTCTGTGCACTCTGATATTTCGAGCATTTTCCAAATTGCGTGTTTTTTTTTTCCTTATTCTCTGAAGCTCCGCAAAACGAGCGCGCGCGCGCATGTGTGTGTGTGTGTGTGTGTGTGTGTGTGTGTGTGTGTGTGTGTGTGTCCAGTTCGGATTTCAGATACCCTCATCTCATTTTACGGACTGGTGTTGGGCACCACACACATTGACACATCTCGATGTAACCTGTTATCGACACGGCCGCGAGAGTCGTGTGGGGGGGGGGGGGGGGGGGGTGGAAGTGGACGGATAAAGGCACTGTCACACTGTCAAATATCTGTTACCAATATATTTATCCACACAGTTGGAAGGGTAGTGTTGGACGGAAAATGTCTTCCAATTTACTCCATCAAATAATAGTTCGACACATAAACCTCAAAAATGTATTAAATCATGTTACACTACCGAAGTTTATTTTTGGTCTGAGCTATCTCAAACTTTTCAATTTTTTTTCTTTCTCATTTTTGAAATTAAATAAGACATCACAGCGCTGGACGGAATTTTTGAACGTTTTTTTTATTACGTTTGTGCATTTGTGAAATTCTTGAACACGAATAAATTTAAATCACAATAATATTCGTTAAATAATAAAATAAATACGTTACACAGCATGTTGGGAGGTGCTGGGAGTTGAAATTTGACAGTAACCCGGGCACACACACGGTGTGCAGAGCTTTAGGAAAAACAACGCGATTTCAAAACTACTCAACATATCCGAGTGGGGTTTGCTTTACGAAAAGCATTTAAGAGTTCGCTGAGGGCCGAAAAGTACTTTTGATTTCGGATTAAGTTTTTGGAAGAGTTAAAATGGCTAAAAACGCATGTTTTCAGAGTAATGTTTAGGCGTAAAACAACCAGTACAGATTTTTGAAAGCACTTATGGGGCTTACATTACACCTTTATCTTCATTTCTCATCCATATAATGTTACGGTCACCGCTCAAATTTCACAGTTATCCTGTGACTACGAGAAGACTGCACGCCAGTTCAGAGCCTTGCGCTTAGAGGCTATAGCGCGTTAGAAATACCAACGAGTGTCGCGCTTATCATCCCGCCTCACTAACACACATACACCCTTGACGAGGCAGGAACCTTAAGCGCTGGTGAAAAAGATAAAAAAGGGGGGGGGGGGGGAATAATGATGAGTTGAAGGGGGAGAGCGGATGGTAGGGGTGAGGCAGGGCGAGTCGTACATACCGACCGCTGCGAGCGGAGTGCGACACCAATTCGATTTCGACGACCGGATCCGGGGCTGCGGAATAATCAGCCGCAGCTCCGGCATGCTTGAGGACCTCCCATCCGACACCACCCTCCCCCTCCCGCCGCCCATCCGCGGGCACCAATCATCTGCGGCCGAGAAGACGATCGCGCGCGGAATTGGCTGCGTAACTTCGTTTGGCCGGTGACGTCGGCGGCGGATCCCAGATCCCGGCGACTCCCGTGATCCGTCCTCGGGCGCCGGTGGCGACAACCACCAACACTTGCGCGCCTTTTATAACCCTGCGGTGACACGCTTATTGATGTGGATTGGGAAAAAATAATTAAGAGAATTTAGTGGTTAATGATGTTATGCATATAGAGACCTGAAATCTACGCGGATTCATTTCGTGATAGGCTAGAATCAAAATACGTTTGCCCTTTTCACTGCATCAGTGATTGGGCCACAGTTTATCTGAATGACACCCAGCCGATGAAAAAACTTTCAACAAAATAAGTATCGAATCACGAGCGTCCCAGTTAACATGTGTCGCGAGTCAGTTAGCCAATGAATGCAAAAGTAATTTTTCCCGCGTGCATTAGAGGATCATGGAGTCTATCCTACAGGTAATTGAAATCGCGAATTTTTCCGGTCTCTTGTTATGCAGAATTAAATTTGGAAAAGAAATTCCTTCTTGCATACCCCTCGGGGTTTATTTCAAGAAGATAAAAGTTTAGATATATGTTTATTAAGAATAGGATTAGTGTGATGTGGATCGGAAAAATTCGCGGATATATTTCGCTATAGTTAAAAAAATTGCAATACTCAATACCTTTGCAATGCTTCTGCTATTGGTTCACGGTTTATACTGAGGAATATAGGCCAACTAGCTGAAGTACTCGGCGTTGCCCGGGCTAAACACATCATACATAATATAAGGAACGTCACTACCGAGTTTCAAATTTATATGGCATACACTTTAAAAACGGGAAATTTTGATTTTAAAGTCCCATTGATTGCACAATCTCGGTGCATCAAAACTACGCATCAGCGAAACCGGGACACCAATTTTCAGCTTCGTTTTATGTGAAGGCAGGTAACCCCTAGGCAAGACGTAACGGACGCACAAAACACATTACAAATTCAAGGAAACGCAATCTATGACGAAGTTTCAAACTAAACTGTTATTAGCACCTTTAGTTCGCTAGCAGCCGCGAGATTCACTCGGATGGGTTTAGCCAAGGAGAAGGATAGGACGTATATGACCGTGTGGCGGACATAGAGAAATGACACAAACCCTATGACTTACCTTCTATGATGTGTTATTATAAAACAGAATTTACTCTAGTGCGTGGCAACAATGTTAATAGGCAATAGGAAATAAACCTCTAGCGCCTGCAGCATTGTCAACACACACTTAGTACGTGTACTGCATGTTGTATCCAACCCCCTCCAACACATTTGATTCTAAATTGGACCAGGCATTGTAAACACACACTTAGTACGTGTACTGCATGTTGTATCCAACCCCCTCCAACGCATTTGATTCTAAATTGGACTTTTAGTAAGGATCCCTAATGTTATTGATAATATAATATAGCCTTCCTCGATAAATGTACTATCCAACACGGAAAAAAAATTTCAAATCGGACCAGTGGTTCCTGAGATTAGCGCGTTCAAACAAACAAACAAACAAACTCTTCAGATTTATAATATTAGTATAGATGAGAGACCCTTGAAGAAGGAAGTGTCGAATAACAGGCATCCCAGTTCAGACGTCCTACAAGTCGGCAGCCAATGAGTGACCAATAAGTGCCTAAGTATGCAGAGGATTGTGTAGTCTATCCTAGAGGACATTGAAACCGCGAATTTTTCCGGTACCTACTAATTGAATATATGTTGGACATATTTGTGGCAGATCAACAAATGCAATTGAGGTATCGAGTTAAAATTTGAGAAATTTACTTAAAAAAAGTAATGGAAAAAATGAAGAAATAAATAAACATGTCATATGATACCGAGTATTCACAATAACGTGAAATTTCCAATATGGCAAGCAGGATAGGTGTAGAATAAAATATTCTTACTGATGATAATCGTTGAGTATTCAGCTAAGCCTTGAATAACTTTTATTGGAGTAATCTCAACTCTCACACGTAACTACAAAATAAAAAGCTTTTGAAATAACAGAATTACTTCTAGACTATGAATGTTCAGTTCAGACTGTTTTTTCAAAGGAATGTTTTCTGCTTTTCGACAGCCGTAACATGAATTCTCTAATCAAACTCAAGGGAATCGTCTTATGCCTTGTATAACCTTTTTTTGACCAATAACATTAATACTTATCATTTTGCATTAATCATTTAATATTTGACTTAGCACAGATTAAAATATGCATTTACTTAAAAAAAAAATCCCTTGAAAGTCAACGAACATTTAACAAAAAATTTAACGATACAAATACCAAATAAGAACATGCTCATTTCGTAAATTGAATAATGATTTTGGGGAGTGTAAGGTTTTTATTCTGAGCACAGGCCTTTAATGTCGGCATCATGTCAACAACCATTGTGCAGGGTTGTTTACCAGCTATGGATCTGTGTAATAAAGACGATTCTAACTTTTACTGCCCTTATTTAATAATGTCAATGTCAAAAAAAAAACAATCCATCGTTAAAATTAATTGTCAGTTGATCTTCGCTTGTAATATATAACGAAGTCATTAGACTGAAAAGAAGAGAAAAATAAAAATCAGAAATATTGAGGAGGGAGTCGGCTACGGAAAGTATCAAGGAATCATTCGAGCATTTGCAAGATTTAGGCGAAACCTAAATTAGGTTGGTAGTACCAGGTTCTCAGCCCTCGGAATGCAGATGATCGGGAATCCTTCTTTTCACAGACGAGAGAGCTAAACGTCCGATCGTGCATCTTCGGTTTTTTTTGGTTCATTGTAAATAAATATGGTGGTGTTGATAAAATTATACTAATGGTCAATTAGGTTAGGTTAGCCACATTATAAATACTTTAAAACATTGTGGACGGTTTATTTGGTTAGGATAGCTACATAAAAGATACGGGAAAAAAGCATGAACTTCGGGGAACTTCGGGTTTTGGCTCTCTCGTCCGTGAAAAGAAGGCTTCCCGCAGATGATCTGTGGTGAACGTGGGCAAACAGGAACAGAGAATCATAAACGGCTAAACATGACGAGCATGTGACGAGAGAGAGGCCGGGGAACTCGACAAACATCAGTGATGGACGTGTGGACCTACCAAACTCGCGCCGGCAACATGTCAGAAATTTTATGTTTTCATTCACGCCAATGAACTAACTTTTATTACCCACGCATTAGACCAGAACGGTGTCGGAATCCTTCGCAGTTCTTGCATCTCGCCTCTGGAACAGTCTCAACATGAATTCTGGACACCAACGGTCTGCCAAGATTTAAAAAAAAATTATTATTTCTCGAAATCCACAAACACGTAACCAAGAGAATACTGAATGAATGTGTGTGAGAGAATGACAGTATATTAATAAGAAATTAGTAGATTACATTATATCTTTACTCTAGATCAATAATATGGAATCCACGACTGAAGCAATGGGTGTTTAGCTTTATGAATCGTCCAGTTTTCTTTTTAGTGTTGGCCAATTTTTTGTATTTTTGTTTCGATTGCATGCATTTGTACCTGTGTGTGTTTGTTTTTAAGTAGTTTTGTGTATTTTTTTGTGTGGGGGGGGGAACTCTGTTTGTGTATTTGTTTTGTGCCTATCATCTAAGGCATTTTCGTCGTAGGTGTACATGTTGCAATTATAAACAAATAAAAATAAACCACGGAAAGAAAATATTCTCTTGGTGAAACAAATATCTCATACCCTGACGGAAACCAAACACGGGACCATTGTCCTGTTTCGAAATGATCGGACTCTTATGAAATAAAGATTATAAATGGATAGAGACCCGTAAAATTCGCGGGTTCATTTCGTGTTATGCTAAAATTCAAATAATTAAACCTTAGTGCTGCTTCTGTCACTGGTTCACTGTTAATCTGGAGGACTGAGGGCCAATTAGAGACCCTCACTCATAGAAGTGTCGAATCACAGGCCACCCAGTCGAAACGACTCACAAGTCAGCAGCCAATGAACAGTTGGCATTTGCCCGAGTGTGTAGAGGATATTGGAGTCTATCCTGGAGGTCATTGAACCCGCGAATTTGTCGGGTCTCTAGAAATGGATTGAACTTAACGTGCGCGCCGACATCGTAGTCAATAGAGGTGATGGAAGGCTGATAAACAGACGCCCGGAAATTTCTCGAATTTATTTGGCGTCAGGATAGAATTCACAACCCTGTGTATACTCTACCCACATTTACTTTCACATTGTTTGATATTTTACTGTAGAACCTCCCCTTCTTTGGAGTGTGACGATGTGATTCGGCAATCTACTGCTAGCTAGTAGTTCATTGGTCCACAGTCGTATAGAGGGGAGTGTCGAAACAATTATTGTGTAAAATCATCAAAGCAACGAAAATGCATGCTTGCAGTCTACCATACGATCAAAGGAATCCGCGAAATTTTCGGGCCTCTACTGGTGGATAGGGCAATTTAAAAAAAACAAAAAAAAAACAACATAAACATAGAAAATAAATAATGGGGTAAAATAAAATGTACAGGGTAGAGGCGGATATCCAAGCAATCATCTGGTTTTATAAGTCAGTAGCCAATCATAAGGTGGCATTTTCCCTAGTATGTAGAGGATTGTGGAGTCTGTCATAGAAGTAATCGAAATCTCGAATTTTTCCAGTCTCTAGCTATGGAGGTCGGATTCAACCAACCTTGGGAATACCTCTACAAATAGAGATATTGGGCAGCAAAGTAGACGTGAAACAAATATACTTATCCTTAATGTAGATGATTGGACTACAGTGCTCTTTTCTAGAGACAGGAACCATTCGTGGATTCATTTCGAGATAGGCTAACATCCTAAACAAGTTTACCTTCGTACCGCTTATGCTATTGGCCCACTATGGTGAACTTTGAGTCAATGGGAAACCCTAAACCAAGAAAGTGCCGAATTACGGACAACCTAGCTGAGAAGTCTCACGAGTCAGCAGCCATGGAAAAGACGGTATTTTCCCACGTATGTAAAGGACTTTAGAGTCTATCCTAGAGATTAATTAACCTACGAATTTTTCCGGTCCTTACCCTTGACACACATGATGACACTGGGCCAGTTATAAACAAGGAAGAGAAACGGTCACCCAGTCACGTGAAACCCACCAAAGGATGTGACCAAGTTATCGACCAATGGGCATTCTTAAAAAAAAAGCTTAATTATGTACATGGAAGTTGAGTCTAGCACGGAGTGAAATGAATCCGTGAAATAACCGTGGTTCTTGCTACACACAGATACTGGAAAAATTCGCGATTTCAACGACCTCTAGGATAGACTCCACCATTCTCTTTGTAATCGGGCAAATGTCGCCTGCTCATTGGCTACTGACTCGTGAGACCTGTTAACTGAGATGCTTATGATTCGTTAATTTTTGTTTGTTTGAGAATATTCATTGGTCCAGAGTCATCCAGATTAACACAGAAGTAGCAAAATAATGTAAACGAGTTTGGGTTATAACTTATCACAAAATGAATCCGCAAACATTTTCTTGTCTCTAGCTATAAGCATAGACCGGAGATTATTCGTAAAAATCCAAACTTTTCACAGTTGCTCTGCTTCCATGATTGGCTCACAAAGATAATGTTAATATATACTCTGAATCGAAAACCTTCCTTAAAAACAGATACTTTGACACGTAAAAGGGGGGGGGGGGGGGAATCCCGACTCAGATGCCTCCCAAGTCAGCTTCCAAATAACAGTCAGCATTTATAAGAGTAGGCCTAGGTGCAGTCTATCCTGGTAATCACTGGAACTGAAAAAGTTTCCAGTCCATACCTTTAGGTATCCGGTAATTTCGTGGATTATCTTGGTCACCAGTTGGACATAATTGTTGTCTCGCCCCTACCCTCTGCGACTGTGGGCCAATCAACTCACCAACCCGCAGGAAAGAAGACGAATCACACTGACCCACTCAAAATAAAGGGAGGTTTTACGTGAGGATTCGGTCAATAGGGAGGCATCTGAGGGTGAAGTAGCTATACAAATAATAGTGAATTTTAGCTCGACACCAAATGTATCCGTGTTTTTTTTTTACGGGCCTCTACCTACGTTTAACCAGGAAAGGCGAGTTATTGGGTGGTAATTATTACCGGAATAAAAAAGGTAAATTATAGTCCGTTGTTAGTATAAGCTGAAAAAAATCTATCGATTTAGATGACTTATGGGCTATACTCCACAACCATATATATATACATACATACATACTCAGGCAAATACCACCTTATCATTGGGTACTCAACTCATAAAACCATTCGACAAGGATGCTAGTGATTCGATACTTCTTTTGTTGAAGGTTCTTCATTAGCTCAGAGTTTGCCATATAAACTGTGGCCCAATCAATGTAGCAGGATGAACGTAAATATGTTTTCATTCTAGCCCGTCGCGGAATTAATTCGCGGAATTTTCCAGTCTTTCTTGTGATGCAATTAGGTACCTGCTTCCGCACTAGTGGCTTCTCCCTTGTGACGGGCGGTCGTCTGTAAGAAAAGCTGTAGCCTTACGTGACTGGTAAATTCAGGACGCGTGTTGTTCTGCACATAGTGATTGGCACGCCGACAGTGGACGTGTGCCTGAAAGTAGTTCGACCAAATCACGGAACACACGTCGGTGAAATCTTCGCCTTCGACGACGCGGCTACAGATCAGAAGCCAAGCAACTCCGAGTTCACGGTTGTTTTGAACACTCCCCTATATGACTGTGGGCCAGTCAGCCACCAACCAGCAGTTGAGAGACCGAATTGCATTGACCCGCAGTCAAAATCAGCCAGTAGGAAAGCATATGAAGGTACAGCATACGTAGGATTGTGAAACTCAGCCTGACGCTACATTGAATCCGTTATCACTGAGAGAAAGGTTTGTTTGCCTCAACAAAATATTTGTTTATATATGGCGAAATAAATATATTTTGTTAATTCAAACAAATATTTTGTAGTAGGAAAGATTCTGTTGACCCAACAAAATGATTTTTCAACTCAAATGTATATATGGTTAGGTGTAACAAATTATTTTTGTTACTTACGGAGTTTAGTTAAACTAACAAAATAATTTGTTCCACCAAGTAAATATTTGTTTCGCCATATATAAACAGATATTTGTTTGATTCAAACAAACCTTTTTCTCTATGTACATTCCCGGGACTTTACGGGTTGGTTGAAAAAAGGGGGAGGGGGAATGTAGGTATTCGCCAAATAAAAAATGTGCGTGTGGAGTCCACGCACGACAGAAGTGAAACTTCTTGCTCTTTAGGTATAGATAGAGAAATTATTTTAATTTTTTTCGATCAGACTATCCACATGAAAATGAATAATAATTATAAACTAAATTGCACAAATCTATAACTATTTTCCACGCGAATAAATAAACAGTAGACTCTTTAAATAAAATAAACTAAATATGGCAGCGTCATTCGTCAGCCGTTACGAAAACTGGGGAGTAGACAAACGCAAGCAGTGTTACCAGAATTCCGAAGCATCACTGCTGCGTCATTTCTGCCGTCTCCCCTTCCGGCAGTTACAGCTAGCATATGGCATGCTGCGCTACGTACCTATCCCCTCTCCTTGCTGTCTTTCCATTCGACCGCTAGTGCATGTGTTGGAGTGGCGTCACCGCTGACGTACTCTCCTCCTCTGCCGGTTCCCCCACCACATATCTGACTACTCCCCTCATGCGATCGGAATTTTCGTAACGCTCGAAAATTGTTGCTCCCCGCAGTAAATAAGTTCCAATTCAAAATCTGATCGATCATCAGACTGCAATAAGTAGAGACCAGAAAATTTCGCGGATTCATTTCGCGAGAAGTTAGACTCCAAACACGTTTGTTTTATCTTCGTTCTGCTACTGTGATTGCTCATACAGTTTTACCTGGATGACTTTCGGCCGGTGAAAAAAAAAAAACACCCCAATAAAATAAACATCGAATCGCAACCATCCCAGTTAACAGGTGTCACGAGTTGGTAGCCAATGGGAAGGTGGTGTTTGTCCACGTAAGCAGGAGTATTTTGGAGTCCAGCCTAGAGATGACTAAAACCGCGAAATTTTTCGAGTACTTAGCAAAGAGTAGGGACTTGGAAATATTCGCGGTTTCAATGACCTCTAGGCTGGATTCCACAATCATCTGTGTACTCGGGCTAATTACATCTGCTCGTTGGCTAAACTCTCGTTAGACCTGTTCACATGGGGGGAGGGGGATTCCTCTTGTGATAAAGATATTTCTTTTGTTGATGGTATTTTTTTATGATTGGCTCAGAGTCATTCAGGTAAACTGTGGCCCAGACACTGAAACAGCTCTAAGGTGAAAGAATTTAGGTCCCAGTCTATCGCGATAAAATGAATCAGCGAACGTTTCTTTATCCAGTACTTAGCAAATAAGTAGGGATCTGAAAAATTCGCGGTTTTGATGACTTCCAGGATAGTCTGCACAGTCCTCTGTACACTCGGGCAAATAACGCCAGTTCGTTGGCCGCTGACTTGTGAGTCGTCTCAACTGGTTCGCCCGTCATTCGTTTACTTCTTTGGTTGAGGGTTTCTCATTGGCCCAGAGTCGCCCAGATGAACAGTGAGCCAACAGCAAGAGCATCTTAAAGGTATACGTATGTGAATTTCAGACTATCGCGAAATGAATCTGCGAATTTTTCCGGTCTTCACAAATAAGTAGGGCCATGCAGATTTCACGAAAAGATTTCGAGACTAGATGAAAGTTTAAACACTATAGCATCGTCTGTGTTTCGTGATTGGGCGAGTTTCTCCCAGGTACATATTGAGTGTAACAACACCAATCACAGTAACTCAGTGCGGAAGTAAACGCGTCCTGAGTGGCTCGGTCAAATAAGGCAACGAATTCTCTCGCAGGCAGCCGCTAATCACCAGGAAGAAACCACAGGTAAGGTATACCTTGTTGCAGTCTAATGGGTGTTCAGAGCTTTTCACGAAAAATGCCTGCCCCTACAATTAAGGCATGTCTTCGAGAGTGGTTTCTTCCTCTGAACGGAACAGTGGTTGACGACAGTGGCGGGCGATCTCTGGGCAACTCACGGGGAGAGCAACTGCGAGCGACCATCGCCCGAGAGTTGCCGAGACAGTAGCCCCGTGTGAGATACCTATCAAGACAGTGATCCAGCAGTTGACAGCAACTCGGTTGCCGGCGATCGGTTGCCTTGCTCGGCCGGGCCATTCTAGACGCGCGCACTTCCGTGCTGAAGAGCTGTGATCCGCACGCAGACAGTATAGACACTAGAGCTGTAGCAAACCGTATGTATTCGTTACTGAGTAACGGGTGCGCCGTCTATATACGAGTAACGAAACGTTACACACGGCTGCATTTCGTTACTCGCATGTTTCGTATGTTTCACGCATGCGCGCGCATATTAGATGAATTTACGTTACAAAGAACGATGTTTGTTTATTAAGTAAAGTATAATTTGGAAATTCGTCGTCCAATTTTTTTTACTGTTTATTAAAGGTATTGTGTGTGTAGACAAAGTTTGAGATTGGAACAGAAACAACGTAAGAAATTATTTTTTACAAATTAGAAATATGTATGTTTTTTTTATTATCGCGAATTTTCACGGTTTTTTTTATTATCTTAAAAGAGATAATATAATAAGGCCGCTCTAATGAGATTTAATTGTTTCTTGGTTAACAAAACCTGTTAGTTATCAAATATTGTTAATTGTATATATTCTATTTATTATTATTATTTACGCGACGTCATATTGTACGCGTACGCAATACGACTCGATTCGTTGCATGTTATGCGGTATCAGAAGTAACGAGTAACGATACGATAGTAACGAGTACTGATTGTTATAGTAACAAATACATACGGGTACGCTTTTTTTCGTTACTTTTACACCTCTAGTAGACACGGCTCCCTCGGCTCGGACGCAGCGACAATCATAGAGTAAGTAAAAGGAGAGACGCCACTCCCGTAGTAATGTCCGTTCGCTAAAATTTGTAAACAAAACCCTTGCGATCATACCATTTCTTTGCAACTTGACAACGAAATAAATTACAGCCAAATACAACCCGAGGAAGGTTTTTTAGCGCGTGATAGTTTGACATCTCTGTTCACAAGTTTGGTGCAAATACGGCACATCAATTCTATTTATATTACTTCGCTCGTGTTTTTGTTTATTATGAACGGCGAAAGCAAAACTCAACCTGTCCTCGATAATTGTGTAAACATTAACCTCCGTATCACGCCTCACTGTTATTGTTACGAGAATGTGTGATACGGTTTCATGTTCTTTGCGAGACATATATATTTTTAACTTTGCGTTAAATTAAGATGTTAAGCTTTAAGTGGTGAACAATTTTTTTTGCAACAATTGCACTTTAGTACATTGACTCGTTAATTAATTTTACTAACAGTTCAAATATTACATATGACGCGATAAATGTAGTATGGGCCTACTTTCACTAAAATGAACTTAAATTAATTTAAAACTATTTATACTTAGTTAGAATAGAAGTAATTTCTAGTACTGTAACAGCAGCTTAGATCAACACAAATTAATAACAACTGGACATGTAATAAACTAAAGAGATGAAAACTTGTAATCCAGAGGTTCCCACCCCCCCCCCCCCAAACACTATGACTCACCCCCCCCCCCCCAGAAATTTTTTATGCCATTTTCTCAATGATTTACTCAATTATTTTATAATATTATACTTTTTTAGTAATATATTTTATCACATTTTGCATTAATTAAAACTGATTTTCTAATAATAATTTTGGTCATATCAGGTAATATTTCTATCCTGAACCGACAGATGCCAAACTGCTTTTGTTGTGGAAAGTGCGGGGTTGCCAATTTGATTTACAAGATCCCTTTCAATTATAAAAGCACCAGAAACGTATTTTCACATTAGAATCTATAATTATGTAAATAATATATACATTTTTCTCGACTTTTAACCACCCCCCCCCCCCTGAAATTTTAATCACGCAGTCTGCGTCGTTACCCCCCCCCCCCCCCTTGTGGGCACCCCTGTGTAAACTATTTTTCCCGATGTTGGTGAAACGTGGTATGATCCAATTTTTAAGGATTCAGTTCGTCCTATGTACTGTCACCCCCCTGGCGACAATGCTCGAGAATCAACCCGCGTGTTTCCCCAGGTCAAGATAAGGAAGGGGGAGAGAGATAGAGAGAGAGAGAGAGAGAGAGAGAGAGAGAGTTTTTAAGGGGTGAGCGAGTCGAGGTTATTTTTAGCCGGTTCGCGGGTTATAATCTGAGCGGTTGTTAGAGGAGTGGTTGTGAAGGGGGGGGGGGGGGGTTCGAATGTAGCTGCACCCACGCGAACCTCTTCCCCTCCCTCGCCGATCGATGCCAGTGACGCTGCTGGCCGACGTGGGCGTCGGGACGCTTCAGCCCCCTCCCCTCCCCCCGCCACCCCTTCGCAGCTGCGCCGCTCCCAGGGGCATCTCGAGTGTCACGTGACGTCCGCGGGACCACCCCTCCTTCCCGGATGTCCGGATGCGCCGCCGCCGGTCGCAGAAGTGGTCTTGTCGTCCGACGCTCTAGAGACCTGAAAAATTCGCGGATTCAGTGACCTCCAGGATAGACTCTACTACACTCTACACACACGGGCAAATGCCACCTGTTCATCGGCTGCTGACTTGTGAGTCGTTCTCGAACTGAGTGTCTGTGATTCGACACTTCTTTGAGCGAGGGTCTCTTAATTGGCCCTCATTACTCCAGATTAACAGTGAACTAATGACTAGAGACCTGCAAAATTCGCGGATTCAGTGACCTCCAGGATAGACTCTACTACACTCTACACACTCGGGCAAATGCCACCTGTTCATGGGCTGCTGACTTGTGAGTCGTTCTCGAACTGAGTGTCTGTGATTCGACACTTCTTTGAGCGAGGGTCTCTTAATTGGCCCTCATTACTCCAGATTAACAGTGAACTAATGACTAGAGACCTGCAAAATTCGCGGATTCAGTGACCTCCAGGATAGACTCTACTACACTCTACACACACGGGCAAATGCCACCTGTTCATCGGCTGCTGACTTGTGAGTCGTTCTCGAACTGAGTGTCTATGATTCGACACTTCTTTGAGCGAGGGTCTCTTAATTGGCCCTCATTACTCCAGATTAACAGTGAACTAATGACTAGAGACCTGCAAAATTCGCGGATTCAGTGACCTCCAGGATAGACTCTACTACACTCTACACACACGGGCAAATGCCACCTGTTCATCGGCTGCTGACTTGTGAGTCGTTCTCGAACTGAGTGTCTATGATTCGACACTTCTTTGAGCGAGGGTCTCTTAATTGGCCCTCATTACTCCAGATTAACAGTGAACTAATGACTAGAGACCTGCAAAATTCGCGGATTCAGTGACCTCCAGGATAGACTCTACTACACTCTACACACACGGGCAAATGCCACCTGTTCATCGGCTGCTGACTTGTGAGTCGTTCTCGAACTGAGTGTCTATGATTCGACACTTCTTTGAGCGAGGGTCTCTTAATTGGCCCTCATTACTCCAGATTAACAGTGAACTAATGACTAGAGACCTGCAAAATTCGCGGATTCAGTGACCTCCAGGATAGACTCTACTACACTCTACACACACGGGCAAATGCCACCTGTTCATTGGCTGCTGACTTGTGAGTCGTCTCGACCGAGTGTCTGTGATTCGACACTTCTTTGAGCGAGGGTCTCTTAATTGGCCCTCATTACTCCAGATTAACAGTGAACTAATGACTAGAGACCTGCAAAATTCGCGGATTCAGTGACCTCCAGGATAGACTCTACTACACTCTACACACACGGGCAAATGCCACCTGTTCATCGGCTGCTGACTTGTGAGTCGTTCTCGAACTGAGTGTCTATGATTCGACACTTCTTTGAGCGAGGGTCTCTTAATTGGCCCTCATTACTCCAGATTAACAGTGAACTAATGACTAGAGACCTGCAAAATTCGCGGATTCAGTGACCTCCAGGATAGACTCTACTACACTCTACACACACGGGCAAATGCCACCTGTTCATCGGCTGCTGACTTGTGAGTCGTTCTCGAACTGAGTGTCTATGATTCGACACTTCTTTGAGCGAGGGTCTCTTAATTGGCCCTCATTACTCCAGATTAACAGTGAACTAATGACTAGAGACCTGCAAAATTCGCGGATTCAGTGACCTCCAGGATAGACTCTACTACACTCTACACACACGGGCAAATGCCACCTGTTCATCGGCTGCTGACTTGTGAGTCGTTCTCGAACTGAGTGTCTGTGATTCGACACTTCTTTGAGCGAGGGTCTCTTAATTGGCCCTCATTACTCCAGATTAACAGTGAACTAATGACTAGAGACCTGCAAAATTCGCGGATTCAGTGACCTCCAGGATAGACTCTACTACACTCTACACACACGGGCAAATGCCACCTGTTCATCGGCTGCTGACTTGTGAGTCGTTCTCGAACTGAGTGTCTATGATTCGACACTTCTTTGAGCGAGGGTCTCTTAATTGGCCCTCATTACTCCAGATTAACAGTGAACTAATGACTAGAGACCTGCAAAATTCGCGGATTCAGTGACCTCCAGGATAGACTCTACTACACTCTACACACACGGGCAAATGCCACCTGTTCATCGGCTGCTGACTTGTGAGTCGTTCTCGAACTGAGTGTCTATGATTCGACACTTCTTTGAGCGAGGGTCTCTTAATTGGCCCTCATTACTCCAGATTAACAGTGAACTAATGACTAGAGACCTGCAAAATTCGCGGATTCAGTGACCTCCAGGATAGACTCTACTACACTCTACACACTCGGGCAAATGCCACCTGTTCATGGGCTGCTGACTTGTGAGTCGTTCTCGAACTGAGTGTCTATGATTTGACACTTCTTTGAGCGAGGGTCTCTTAACTGGCCCTCATTACTCCAGATTAACAGTGAACTAATGACTAGAGACCTGCAAAATTCGCGGATTCAGTGACCTCCAGGATAGACTCTACTACACTCTACACACACGGGCAAATGCCACCTGTTCATCGGCTGCTGACTTGTGAGTCGTTCTCGAACTGAGTGTCTATGATTCGACACTTCTTTGAGCGAGGATCTCTTAATTGGCCCTCATTACTCCAGATTAACAGTGAACTAATGACTAGAGACCTGCAAAATTCGCGGATTCAGTGACCTCCAGGATAGACTCTACTACACTCTACACACTCGGGCAAATGCCACCTGTTCATCGGCTGCTGACTTGTGAGTCGTTCTCGAACTGAGTGTCTATGATTCGACACTTCTTTGAGCGAGGGTCTCTTAATTGGCCCTCATTACTCCAGATTAACAGTGAACTAATGACTAGAGACCTGCAAAATTCGCGGATTCAGTGACCTCCAGGATAGACTCTACTACACTCTACACACTCGGGCAAATGCCACCTGTTCATGGGCTGCTGACTTGTGAGTCGTTCTCGAACTGAGTGTCTATGATTCGACACTTCTTTGAGCGAGGGTCTCTTAATTGGCCCTCATTACTCCAGATTAACAGTGAACTAATGACTAGAGACCTGCAAAATTCGCGGATTCAGTGACCTCCAGGATAGACTCTACTACACTCTACACACACGGGCAAATGCCACCTGTTCATCGGCTGCTGACTTGTGAGTCGTTCTCGAACTGAGTGTCTATGATTCGACACTTCTTTGAGCGAGGGTCTCTTAATTGGCCCTCATTACTCCAGATTAACAGTGAACTAATGACTAGAGACCTGCAAAATTCGCGGATTCAGTGACCTCCAGGATAGACTCTACTACACTCTACACACACGGGCAAATGCCACCTGTTCATCGGCTGCTGACTTGTGAGTCGTTCTCGAACTGAGTGTCTATGATTCGACACTTCTTTGAGCGAGGGTCTCTTAATTGGCCCTCATTACTCCAGATTAACAGTGAACTAATGACTAGAGACCTGCAAAATTCGCGGATTCAGTGACCTCCAGGATAGACTCTACTACACTCTACACACACGGGCAAATGCCACCTGTTCATCGGCTGCTGACTTGTGAGTCGTTCTCGAACTGAGTGTCTATGATTCGACACTTCTTTGAGCGAGGGTCTCTTAATTGGCCCTCATTACTCCAGATTAACAGTGAACTAATGACTAGAGACCTGCAAAATTCGCGGATTCAGTGACCTCCAGGATAGACTCTACTACACTCTACACACTCGGGCAAATGCCACCTGTTCATGGGCTGCTGACTTGTGAGTCGTTCTCGAACTGAGTGTCTATGATTCGACACTTCTTTGAGCGAGGGTCTCTTAATTGGCCCTCATTACTCCAGATTAACAGTGAACTAATGACTAGAGACCTGCAAAATTCGCGGATTCAGTGACCTCCAGGATAGACTCTACTACACTCTACACACACGGGCAAATGCCACCTGTTCATCGGCTGCTGACTTGTGAGTCGTTCTCGAACTGAGTGTCTATGATTCGACACTTCTTTGAGCGAGGGTCTCTTAATTGGCCCTCATTACTCCAGATTAACAGTGAACTAATGACTAGAGACCTGCAAAATTCGCGGATTCAGTGACCTCCAGGATAGACTCTACTACACTCTACACACACGGGCAAATGCCACCTGTTCATCGGCTGCTGACTTGTGAGTCGTTCTCGAACTGAGTGTCTATGATTCGACACTTCTTTGAGCGAGGGTCTCTTAATTGGCCCTCATTACTCCAGATTAACAGTGAACTAATGACTAGAGACCTGCAAAATTCGCGGATTCAGTGACCTCCAGGATAGACTCTACTACACTCTACACACTCGGGCAAATGCCACCTGTTCATGGGCTGCTGACTTGTGAGTCGTTCTCGAACTGAGTGTCTATGATTCGACACTTCTTTGAGCGAGGGTCTCTTAATTGGCCCTCATTACTCCAGATTAACAGTGAACTAATGACTAGAGACCTGCAAAATTCGCGGATTCAGTGACCTCCAGGATAGACTCTACTACACTCTACACACACGGGCAAATGCCACCTGTTCATCGGCTGCTGACTTGTGAGTCGTTCTCGAACTGAGTGTCTATGATTCGACACTTCTTTGAGCGAGGGTCTCTTAATTGGCCCTCATTACTCCAGATTAACAGTGAACTAATGACTAGAGACCTGCAAAATTCGCGGATTCAGTGACCTCCAGGATAGACTCTACTACACTCTACACACTCGGGCAAATGCCACCTGTTCATGGGCTGCTGACTTGTGAGTCGTTCTCGAACTGAGTGTCTATGATTCGACACTTCTTTGAGCGAGGGTCTCTTAATTGGCCCTCATTACTCCAGATTAACAGTGAACTAATGACTAGAGACCTGCAAAATTCGCGGATTCAGTGACCTCCAGGATAGACTCTACTACACTCTACACACTCGGGCAAATGCCACCTGTTCATGGGCTGCTGACTTGTGAGTCGTTCTCGAACTGAGTGTCTATGATTCGACACTTCTTTGAGCGAGGGTCTCTTAACTGGCCCTCATTACTCCAGATTAACAGTGAACTAATGACTAGAGACCTGCAAAATTCGCGGATTCAGTTACCTCCAGGATAGACTCTACTACACTCTACACACTCGGGCAAATGCCACCTGTTCCATTGGCTGCTGACTTGTGAGTCGTCTCGACCCGAGTGTCTGTGATTCGACACTTCTTCTTTGAGCGAGGGTCTCTTAATTGGCCCTCATTACTCCAGATTAACAGTGAACTAATGACTAGAGACCTGCAAAATTCGCGGATTCAGTGACCTCCAGGATAGACTCTACTACACTCTACACACTCGGGCAAATGCCACCTGTTCCATTGGCTGCTGACTTGTGAGTCGTCTCGACCCGAGTGTCTGTGATTCGACACTTCTTCTTTGAGCGAGGGTCTCTTAATTGGCCCTCATTACTCCAGATTAACAGTGAACTAATGACTAGAGACCTGCAAAATTCGCGGATTCAGTGACCTCCAGGATAGACTCTACTACACTCTACACACTCGGGCAAATGCCACCTGTTCCATTGGCTGCTGACTTGTGAGTCGTCTCGACCCGAGTGTCTGTGATTCGACACTTCTTCTTTGAGCGAGGGTCTCTTAATTGGCCCTCATTACTCCAGATTAACAGTGAACTAATGACTAGAGACCTGCAAAATTCGCGGATTCAGTGACCTCCAGGATAGACTCTACTACACTCTACACACTCGGGCAAATGCCACCTGTTCATCGGCTGCTGACTTGTGAGTCGTTCTCGAACTGAGTGTCTATGATTCGACACTTCTTTGAGCGAGGGTCTCTTAATTGGCCCTCATTACTCCAGATTAACAGTGAACTAATGACTAGAGACCTGCAAAATTCGCGGATTCAGTTACCTCCAGGATAGACTCTACTACACTCTACACACTCGGGCAAATGCCACCTGTGCATGGGCTGCTGACTTGTGAGTCGTTCTCGAACTGAGTGTCTGTGATTCGACACTTCTTCTTTGAGCGAGGGTCTCTTAATTGGCCCTCATTACTCCAGATTAACAGTGAACTAATGACTAGAGACCTGCAAAATTCGCGGATTCAGTGACCTCCAGGATAGACTCTACTACACTCTACACACACGGGCAAATGCCACCTGTTCATGGGCTGCTGACTTGTGAGTCGTTCTCGAACTGAGTGTCTATGATTCGACACTTCTTTGAGCGAGGGTCTCTTAATTGGCCCTCATTACTCCAGATTAACAGTGAACTAATGACTAGAGACCTGCAAAATTCGCGGATTCAGTGACCTCCAGGATAGACTCTACTACACTCTACACACTCGGGCAAATGCCACCTGTTCCATTGGCTGCTGACTTGTGAGTCGTCTCGACCCGAGTGTCTGTGATTCGACACTTCTTCTTTGAGCGAGGGTCTCTTAATTGGCCCTCATTACTCCAGATTAACAGTGAACTAATGACTAGAGACCTGCAAAATTCGCGGATTCAGTGACCTCCAGGATAGACTCTACTACACTCTACACACTCGGGCAAATGCCACCTGTTCATTGGCTGCTGACTTGTGAGTCGTCTCGACCGAGTGTCTGTGATTCGACACTTCTTTGAGCGAGGGTCTCTTAATTGGCCCTCATTACTCCAGATTAACAGTGAACTAATGACTAGAGACCTGCAAAATTCGCGGATTCAGTGACCTCCAGGATAGACTCTACTACACTCTACACACTCGGGCAAATGCCACCTGTTCATTGGCTGCTGACTTGTGAGTCGTTCTCGAACTGAGTGTCTATGATTCGACACTTCTTTGAGCGAGGGTCTCTTAATTGGCCCTCATTACTCCAGATTAACAGTGAACTAATGACTAGAGACCTGCAAAATTCGCGGATTCAGTGACCTCCAGGATAGACTCTACTACACTCTACACACTCGGGCAAATGCCACCTGTTCATTGGCTGCTGACTTGTGAGTCGTTCTCGAACTGAGTGTCTGTGATTCGACACTTCTTTGAGCGAGGGTCTCTTAATTGGCCCTCATTACTCCAGATTAACAGTGAACTAATGACTAGAGACCTGCAAAATTCGCGGATTCAGTGACCTCCAGGATAGACTCTACTACACTCTACACACACGGGCAAATGCCACCTGTTCATCGGCTGCTGACTTGTGAGTCGTTCTCGAACTGAGTGTCTGTGATTCGACACTTCTTTGAGCGAGGGTCTCTTAATTGGCCCTCATTACTCCAGATTAACAGTGAACTAATGACTAGAGACCTGCAAAATTCGCGGATTCAGTGACCTCCAGGATAGACTCTACTACACTCTACACACACGGGCAAATGCCACCTGTTCATTGGCTGCTGACTTGTGAGTCGTCTCGACCGAGTGTCTGTGATTCGACACTTCTTTGAGCGAGGGTCTCTTAATTGGCCCTCATTACTCCAGATTAACAGTGAACTAATGACTAGAGACCTGCAAAATTCGCGGATTCAGTGACCTCCAGGATAGACTCTACTACACTCTACACACACGGGCAAATGCCACCTGTTCATCGGCTGCTGACTTGTGAGTCGTTCTCGAACTGAGTGTCTATGATTCGACACTTCTTTGAGCGAGGGTCTCTTAATTGGCCCTCATTACTCCAGATTAACAGTGAACTAATGACTAGAGACCTGCAAAATTCGCGGATTCAGTGACCTCCAGGATAGACTCTACTACACTCTACACACTCGGGCAAATGCCACCTGTTCATGGGCTGCTGACTTGTGAGTCGTTCTCGAACTGAGTGTCTATGATTCGACACTTCTTTGAGCGAGGATCTCTAATTGGCCCCTCATTACTCCAGATATAAAAGTGAACCAGTGGTAGAAGCAGCGCTAAGGTATAATTATATGAATTGTAGCATATCACGAAATGAATCCGCGAATTTTGCAGGTCTCTATACGATTGCTGAATCCATCGCCGTGAAATGAATCGTATGAATCGTTCGGAATCCGAAAACTCATTCGTAAGCGTGACAACGGTGTATTCCAAGTCTGGCAGTTAACACTAGTCTTTTCTGCTAAATATTGTAGATCACGTAGAGTAGAAAGTATAGAAGTAGAGCACGGGTCAACATATACCGAGTCTTTAAAAAAAAAAAGTGAGCACAGCCTTTGATTAATCAGCCTCAAGGATTCGTTCCGGAAAGGAAAACGATGGGAAACCGATTTTTATAATTTCATTTAATAAACCAAGGGGGTTTGGCACCTGGGTTTTGACCTTTTCCCACGGATATGTCATTTTGTTTACTTCCCTGATGCATGTTTTTGTAGGCCCACGTAAACATAAAATTTTTTTTTCCCCTGATCTTTTTGTTATTCTTTTACCTCGAACATTAATTTACAATTTGTGATATCCATTTGATAAACAGGTTATCGGAAAAAGAATTTCTGTGAGTCGGTAAAACTATTACTGTGAATCATAGCTGTATTTTTTTTCCCTTCATAAGATGATGCATAGAGTAATATATTACCGTCCCCTACAAGAATCGATTAATTAATCACATATCCGTAACAGACGCATCGATATAAATATAATCGTGTATTCTCGTCTTTAATGAACAGTGTATGAATATAAAGATAATACATAAAAATATTTATAGACAAGTATTATACTCCTCGCCAATACAAATGAATTCGATATAAATACAATAGATTATTCTCTTCACTTAGGTATAGAAGCATGCATATATAAATATGATCGATGATTATCTTGCATAATGTATACATTATGCATTATATCGATATAAAATGATTGATTATCATCGTATCTTATGCACAGTACATCGATATAAATATAGTCGATTACTCTCATCTCTAACACACACACTGAGAGAAAGGTTTGTTTGCCTCAACAAAATATTTGTTTGTATATTTGGTTAATTAAAACAAATATTTTGTAGTAGGAGAAGATTCTGTTGACCCGACAAAATGATTTTGTCAACTCAAATGTAGGTATATTTGGTTAGGGGTAACATATTATTTTTGTTACTTAACCGAGTTTGGTTAAACTATCAAAATATTTTGTTCCACCAAGTAAATATTTGTTTCGCCATATATAAACAAATATTTGTTTGTTTCAAACAAACCTCTTTCTCTGTTGCAGTGAATCGGGTTAGGGCGGTGGTCGCCTCCCACCCCGTCGCCGGTGGGGTCACGAAAGGAATTTTTCGAAAACGTGGCGGACGTTGCGTGGTTTACCTCCGCCCGCTTTTCTTTTCCACCTGTTGATTCCATCGACGCTCCACCGACCTCCACTAAGTCACGTCCCGTCGACTCTGGAGACCAGAGACAGGGGAAATTCTCGGATTCAGTTCGCGAGAGACTAGATACAGGGCCCCCACATGACCGGTGCTACCATTGCTATGGCAACGGGGCCCATGGGTCTAGGGGGCCTGCGAAGGAAAGAAAAAAAAACTTAAAACAAAAAAAGTAGACAATTTAAAATAAATCATAGAAAAACAATTAAACAGTAAGGCCTAAATTTAGTTACCGATCAAATATTACACCAGAGTAATATTATTCGGAATATGCTGTGCGTACAGAACGTGTCTGAATCTACAACTGTGAGTAACAAAACCACCACCAATTGACGTGACACCATGTTGACAGTGCAGAACACTTACACTCATTTATTTGCCATTATTCAAAATAAATTTAGGTTGACAATCCAAACACTGACTTAAAACTAGTTTTAATGTGTTTTAAGAATAATTGTGAAAAGGTAAAAAAAAAAAAAAAAAAAAAAACTAAAGCAATGTACATAAAAGGAAAAAAACATTTTTTTATCTCTGTTAGAAAAAAAAGAGGGGGGGGGGGGGGGGGCAACAACATGACTTCTAGCAACGGGGCCCACAGAATGATGGCACTAGAATCCAAATACGTTTTCCTTTTTGCTGCTTCTTTAATTGGGCCACAGTTTACATGAAGGACTCTGAACCAAAGAAAATGCTTCAAGAAACAAAGCGTCGCCTCAAAGCATCCCAGTTAAGGGCGTATGTCCCGTTCCAGTTCATTATTTTATATTTACGTTCCACACGGTTAAACTAGCCGACTTAAAGAAAAGTATACATCGCATACGTTTTGTAGGATTAGCTGGCAAAGTTGTATTTTTAACACATTGGGCAGTATGGATAAGTAGGGCCATGCATATTTCGCGAAAAAATACCGAGACTAGCTGAAAGTTAAAAAAAATGTAGCGATTACTGTGTTTCGTGATTGGGTGAGTTTCTTTCAGGTGCATGTCGATTGATAGAACACCAATCACAGTAAGTCCTTGCGGAATAAAACGCGTCCTGAGTGGCTCGGTTAAATAATGCAAAAACCTCTCTTGCAGACGGCCGCCAATCACATGGAAGAAACCGCTAGTGAGGGGTATACCTTGTTGCAGTCTAATAGGCGCTCAGATTTTTTTCGCGAAAAATGCCTACTCCTATGGGTAAGAATAATGAAATGGAATGTAAAGCTGGAACTTTTTAGGTTCAAAAATCAATTTTACTGGCTACTATGTGATATGTTTTTAATTTTAGCTAGCGTTTCAAAATCCTCAGATTTTTATGTTTATAAAATATTTAGTAAAATTATATAAATTTTTCTGCCACAAGCATTGTCTTAAAACTCAAAGCCTTCCAGTTATTTATTCCATTTGGTTCTCCTTATTCAAACCGCAAAAAAAAAAAAAAAAAAAAAAAAAAAAAAAAAGTTAAAATTACAACTTTGCCAGCTAATTACGCAAAGAATATGGACTACAATTTCTTTTTTTTTTTTTTTCATTATGTTGAAGTTCGTCCACTAAATAAGTCTACAAGTGTAAAAAAAAGTAAAAAAAAAAATCATAATAATGACCTGGAACAGGAAATACTCCCTTAACAGTAGGTCACGAGTCAGTAGCTAATGGGGAGGCGTGATTTGCCCCAGTACATACATGATCGTGGAGTACATAAATCATAAGGCAGGGGTCGGCAGCATGGGGCTCGCGAGCCGCATTAGGCTCTTATCAAAGGACTTTACGGCTCTACAACTCACTGCGCTGCCACAGCACTAAACAACCATGCCGAGCAAAATGAAACGGCCCAATCACAACGCATGTCCTTAACCACCACCACACTCACCCAGGTGCTTTTATTTTAATAATTAACTAACTGAAATAATTTAGGTTTTCTTGTTTTATCAGTGGAGCTCTACTAATGACTACCATATTTTCTACATTTACATGCTTTTTTTTTCTTCATAAGTAGCCGTATTTTTTTTTTAAAGATATTATGGTGAATCTGTGAATAAAATATTTGAATTTTACCTCGTTTTATTTTTAATCTTAAAAAAATTCCATGTAGATACAAAGAAAATACGTGTTGCTGTACTAAAAAAAAAATTGGTTGTCTGTAAAGTCGGTTCACGGACGATAGTTTAACGTGACGTCAAAACAAAACTTTGATGAAATTATTGCATACTTTTATGAATAAAATTGAATCATTTTTATTGAAATATCACTATTTTGTTTGGTTACAAAGGAGTGAAATGAAATCTACAATTTAATTGATAAATTTACTTTTATTTGCACTCATTAATTGAAATATGTTTATTACTTTAACTATAACTTTTATACATGTTTGCTATTTAACTTCTTCCAATCTGTGTTATTCTGTTAAGGATAGGACGATGATAGGAAAAGTAGGAAACGAATGGGAGTGTTTCAAGTTTAATGTGCCTGGAAAAAGTCAAATCGATGGTTGTTCCAATCGAGTGTAAGAGAGATAGATGCGGCGCAAGCGTACAATGAGCTTAACGGGACACAGCGTAACGGGACAATGTGCGTAACGGGACACTTTTTCGTGCGTGCAGCCGGCGTTCATCGATTTATTAGACGTTGTCACGTCAAAAAATAATTGGAGAATCTGCTTATTTGATATTTGGCTCGTCTCACCGACCCCTGTCCTATGTATAAGGGGTCGTTGAAAGCGCGGAATTTTCCAGTCCCCACGTGATGACCCGTCACGTTGACGGGACTTGAAGCCCAATCACGTATTCGTTTCGCAGGAAGGAGAAGAGTCCGAGGACGCGTAAATAAACACTGTAAACTCATCACGCGGACGAAGGGAGAGCCCATACAAGCTCGGGAGGTGATTGGCAGGTCCGGCCACGTCCGGGGGGAAGCCATCCTCGGAGTGTCTTACGGGAACAACACGAACAACAAGGAGGCACGCACTATGTATGAAAAAAAAAAAGTGTTCGAGTCTTTCAGTACTCGCCAGAGACGTGTAACATCTAACCTCGGAAACGAACAAAATTCGTTTTCTCATGTTGCAAAATTCAATCATAATACGGAAACTCGGACACGAAATTTAACGTTTGAATTGTTAAAAATAATGCCGAGCGTGATAAATATTTATATAAGCAAATTTTGATTTAAACTACATTTCTTTGACGGGAATCACACGTAGTTTTCCTCCACCGCTGCTAGAATTCGCTGCCTGAGCAGCTACGTCGACTATCGAATCATTCCATTTGCAGACCGAAATTTTGAACTATGTAATGAAACAACTCCGATAAAACCGAAAAAGACTTGAATAAAAATACTAAACCCCGGTTTTGGACCTGATTATCGACGAGGAATTTTATTAAAAATACCGTTATCACGTTTTAATTCATCAATCAGTTAATACTATCAAGTTTTCTTTTGGCTTTGAAAAACTTTGGATTCTCGCCATTCGCCACAGGTGGAGGCGCCGTGGTTACACATTTCCGTTCCATGCGACTTCCGTTCCATTCACAAGATTACTCCTACCAAATGCCGTAATACCGAGAGCTAAGATGTTACACATCAATCTCATTATTTTCCCACCACACAAGGACACAAAACTGTCGTAACCACAGTGGTTAAGGAACGGGCGCGGCATCTGCGGCCCAACGGTTTTACGCGCGGGGTAAAGGTGGCGCTAAGATAAAATACTTATTTGGCTTCTATTATTTCGTGTTTTTGCAAATTATTTGAAATAAATTTATAACTTAAACATATTTAGTTGTTTTTAACGGTTTTTTCTCTTATAAACAAGTAATAGATTTATGGTATTTATGAACTTAAAGGCATTTAATAAAAGCATGAAACATGTGGTAGCAGTTTTGGATTAACTGGTCCTATGTTGTTTTAGTCTTAAATTCTTTATATTTATTTCAAAAAATTAGGTTTATTCAAAACCACAGAAACTTGAATTTTTCTGGGTTTTGGGAAAGCATATTAATTATTTATTTATTTAATAAATGATGTACTGAAAATGAACAGTTTTTATACAAAGGCTAAATATTTACGGTTAAACTAAAACCATGATTTTATGGTTTCAGTAAATGATAGGACTCATATAAAAATTTGCCTTTTAGTTAATAAAACCAATGAATGTTTAGGAAATATGCTATGAATGTACTCAAATTTACGTGAAAAAAAACTGGAAATATTTGGAGCAAAATAATTTAGGATAATACTCTTTTAAGGCGTACGCCATGCCTGCTGTATAAGTTTCTAATAATTTTTGTTATTGAAGAGTTATTCCTATCAATTCACCAAGATATCTACACTGTAAACATATTTTTAAATAAATGGAACAGAGAAAATCATGTAAATTCAGATATTTGTATATTTGTATATTTACATGACAACAACTGTATCACTTCGGGAAAAATTGTTAGCATAACGACTGGGTTCAAATTATTGACCTGGTATTTATGCTTTTGTGTTATCCCATTACCTAAATTTGTAAAAACATTTTCTAAGTTGTTCCCTGAGTAACTAAATTTCCGGTATTAAATTCGTACATTAATAAGCTTACTAAAACGAAATAATGTTCAGTTGTCGCATATTCGTTTCTCTATTCAGTGGTTTAAAATATTTATGCTTGTATAAATCATCAATATAAATACAAAATTATGCACCGATTTCGTAAGCACGACAATTTCTGGACCCAAGAAAGTATTTTTATGTGCAAAAATAACCATAGCAATGTTTTGTGTAAATTTACAATATTTTTATATCATTAAAAACTATTTCTTGGCAACTGGTTTACAAAAGAATCCTTTGCACAAGTACAAATTTTTTTTAATGTGCACCTACCTTTTATTTTATGTTTAGTCACATGTTCTTTTCATCAGATGTTCACTAAGCGTTATTAAATACCAGGTAAAAAGTCACTCAAGTTTTCAAAATTATGATTAGTCTCACGACATTTTAACAGCTCGCAAATTAGGGTAAGTCAATATCCGTAGACGAAATTTCGCCGACTCAACGAATGCAACCAGCTATCGAGATTATTTCATACGAACAACCCTTAAATTATTGAAATGTCAAGGAAAAACGTAACAACATATCACGTGAGATGCTGCTATATCTGTGAGAAGCTTCGATAAGCGAATCAATAGAAGCTCTTTTTAATATTCGATTTGACTTCGCCAGGTAATTTTCTATTCGTTTTTATTTGAAGTTTCTAATGTGATGCAATGATGCAAACCTTCGCGTCAGATGTGATGCTTTGCATTTGTTGCAAAGCTTTAAAACACTGGAAGCTTAAGATACACTCAATAAAATATATGTTTTTTTGTGTTGTATATGTTTTGCTTCAATAAAGTTGGTTACTTAAAAAAATAAACGAGGTACTCCGTTTGCTTTTAAGAATGCTCAATATTAATATCATGCATTGTTTTTTTATATTTTTATTGAATGATGTTATATATAGGTCCCGATTAGTTAATCACTTAATCAGTTCAAACATTACAAACGTTAAAAAAATTTTCACTTCAATCCTGTATGTTATAAGTGTAATACAGCTTCACCGAGAAAATATTCGCAATTAGATTCGACTTCCAAAATATTTAAAAAAAATTGATTTGATATTCACTTCGTTTAAAAAAAAATTGTATTCGCACAGCCCTATGTGAAACCGAGTCTTAGCTTGAAGTTTTCTCATTGCGCTGGTTGTCGCTATGGTAAGCTATATATTCTGTTTCAGGGGGAGGGGGTAATCCTAATAATTTCAAGTCTATAATTTTGTATTTTTGTTAATAATTTTGGTTAGTTGTTAACAAATGGTTTTATAAAAATAAGAAGATTTTATTAAAGGTTTTGATCAACTAAATCCAGTTTATGTTTCAACATTAGCATGAATATTTAGCATATAGGTAATCAGAAAGTAAACAGCTTTTAATTAAAATGATAAATATAGCCTCCTTCATAAAACACTTCATTTATAGAATATCATTCATAAATCAATTAATACCTGGATTTCCCAGTATTCTTAAAAAAAATATGTTTTTAATATTTTGGAAAAATCGAATTTTTATCGATTTACGAACGATATCTTAAAACTGTTTTAAGACAAACGCTACATAAAAACGGCGAGTTTATTACTATATATTGCACGATTTAATGTTGTAATTTCATGCTAGGACTGAAATTGAAATTAGCCTTTAAGATTCCAAAAAACAGTTAAAACACTAATTAATTTGATAAAACAATTATAAATATCAAAATGAAAAAATACAAAAATATGCAAGCGAAATAATTGATATAAATTTCCTCTTTAAGGGGGCCGCCTAGCTAATTACGTACCTGTGTTAGTGTGGCGAAACCAAAAGTGCTACGCTTGTTGGTGTACCTAATGTGGTATCGCCTCTAAGTGCAAAAATCTGGTTATGGTGCGCAGTCTGTACAATATGGAATGAGAAACTATGGAACTTAAATTGGCGACCCTATCATTGGAAGGTGTATAAATAAGGATAAAATTATAATTTAAGTCTATAGTATGCTTTAAACTATTCGTACTGTAATTTTATAAAAAAAGTAATGCCCACGGAAATTACTTAAAGTCTCTAAAAACATATCTTAAAGAAGGTATGCGAGAAAAAAATTTAATATTTGTACATGAAATTTTTTTTCTAAACACTCATAATCGTCAAACAGGTTTTAAATGTATTAAACAGAAAAAAATATATTTTTTGGGCAGGAACAATCAGTAAAGAATATTCAACACTCCAGATGTAAATGCATCTCGTTTTTATTTTGGTAATTCTTCAGATTAGCTGATTTAGGAAATAAGGAAAATAATAATTAGAGTGAAAGTTTTATTATGTAAGTTTAGGTACATTAATTTTACGTATAACGTAATATTAACTATTTAAATCCGTATTAATAACCTAAACCAACCAACCTTTCACTTAAGTTACTATTTTTACTTTTTCCCGATAACCTGCAAAATTACTTTTATTTTCATTGCTACAAAGCGTACCTATATGTCTGATAGTAAGTACTGTGCTAAACAGTGTTAGAATCATCAGCTATTCCATCTTTGTATGAAACATTGTCCTTATTTTAACTAAATTAAGCAAATAAGCGTACTTACTGCTCAATAAGACATCAAAGTCACATTTGTAGCATTTCGTAAACCCGTAAGTTAGAATTACTATTGGATTACAAAACCGAAACCTTCCAGGATAAAAGTCAGTACTGTGGGTTACATAAATTATTCACTACACTTTTGCCAATTTGTGTAACTCCGTTCATGTGTTCTATTCCCAACACTGTCAACGCTAGAGAAACGACGCTACAGTGCTTCGCACATCTTAGCTATTATTTACAATTTAAGGCGGAGCGATATTAACTAAAAGTCTTTACATGTGTTTCAACAGTTTTCTTCTTCATTAAGAGATTTTCAAAGACCATAAAGTAAGTACGTATCTAATGGTAGTAGTATTAATTAGTTTCAGTAGTTTTGATTCACAAAAATAATTCGAAATTAAACGCAAATGACTTCACACGAGACTATTTAACTTCAGGCATTTCACTAAATAATATACCATGCTTTAACGAATCGAAAATCTAGAAATGAAAAGATTAAAACACTGTTATAATCACAGAGTTGTTGAAACCAACAAGGCGTCTTTCAGTTTAAATCTCTCCTCCTTTGTCAAGTATTATTTAGTGATATTTTTTATAGTACAAAGACATCCTCGATCTTTTAAAATTAAATTTACTACACCTTCGACGCGCACAGAGAATGATAGAAAGTTGCGCATTAGTTTTTTTTTTCTTCAATATATTTGATTAGAAATTTTCTATTTACTTAGGCAGTTATGTGAGTTACTTAATGGTTTAAGTAGAATTAAAATGTTAGCTCATGAAGTATGATTAAAAACAACATTTAACACAACTAATTGAAATGGAATAGGAGATTAACTTCCGCGGTAGTATAAGACATAGTAATTTTCTTCCTAATTTAATGATTTTTAAGTTACAAAGAAGCACTTGCTAAAGATAAAAAAAACTATAAAAAATATTATCATAAATATTTAGACTAATTTAAATACATGTTGTGCCAGATACTTTGCGAATACAGAATTATTCACACAAATTATTAAATAGAAAAGGTGTTTTTGTACACATCCGTGCATACATTGAGTGTGTGTGTATATAAATATATATAGGTATATATATGTATATAAATATATGCAGTGAACTTACGTAAAACTTTTTCCGGTGTGTAACTATCTTCATCTCTTTGGAAAAAGTTTGGGATATCTCAATAAAATAATGACAAGTTTTTTTTACTATCTACAATTAACTTGAATTACAAGTCAATAGCATCAGTAGGTATTGACTTAAATAATTTCGTTCAGACAGGCGATTTTATTTCTTTTAAACTTTACACGTGGTTTTAGATATTTAATTTCCTAACAAGGGGGGGGGGGGGAACAATATATGAAAGAAAATTTAATACAGTTAGATTTTATTAATTTGTCTTGAAGTAGAAAATACCATCGAAAATGAGCTGACTTCTTGTGCGAAACGGTTTTGTTTGCAGGTCCTGGGGTATTTCATTAGCCTGGTACGTGCGTGGGTTAGGATAGCAAGGATGTAATATATCGTTACAAGTATCGTTCTTGTGGGGCGGTTACGCGGGCGTTTACCCAAAGTGTACTTCAGAAGACACACAAAAGCTTCCCCGCCTCCAACGCTTCAATTAGCCTCTTATTCCTTGCCAGCCCTTCTTTAACAACCAAAGACCTATCTACTCGACTTTACAAATACCGCGAATTAGCTCTCTCTCTCTCTCTCTCTACTCGCGTTATTACATTCTACTCCCTTCTTCTTCCGCGGGTCGGTATCGCAAACAAAAGAGAATACCACTGCAAATACAATTCGGAGACTAATTCCTTCCCGCACGGGATTCGGCTATGTAGTTGTATACGAGTGTTAAATCTTCGCGTTGTTGTTTGCGAGTCTCGAATCTCGCTGGAACAACCTCGTGCCCCATTGTTCTAAGTTACGCATTTTGCGTTGTGCACGTGCCCGGCTTCGCTTGGACTAAGGAGTATGTAACGAGTTAAGAAACTTGCAAATTTAGAGTAATTTTTTGTGGCAACAGGTTAGAATCCGCTAGTGCAAGCATATATCAAGTCGGATTGCCTCGTGTTGATTTGCTGCCGCCGCATTTCAGCTTCTCTCAGGGTCGCACTGGAAAAAGAAATTCGCAGATTCAACGACCACCAGGGTAGACTTCCAGTCCTAAATACACTCGCACAATCATCACATGCACCTCGTTGGCTGCTTATACGTGAGAACGTATCGACTGGGTAGCTTGTGATTCGTCAATCCATTGGTTGAGGGTTTCTGATTGGCCCATAGACATCCAGACAAACTGTGAGCCAATTGCAGGAGCAGCACAAAGTTATATGTGTTTGGATTCTAGCCTATAGTGAAATGAATCCAAGAATTTTTCAAGTTTCTAACTATTGGCTTAAATGTTTTCCTAGTTGTTTGTTATTGATAAAGACCCGGAAATTTTGCGGATTCGTCTGGCCTCAGGGTAGAATTCATATTTATAGGTGTGCTCAACCCACGTTTGCTTTACCATTGGTTAATTTCTGACGAGAACATACCTGATTCGCTTACTTCTCTCCTAGCTGGGCATCGTTGGCTCAAGGTCGTGGAGGGCAGTTCTTTCCTTTCGATTTATTTCGTTACAATTCAAGCATTTAATCATTGAAATTCGATTGCGTGTCCAAATAACTGCAGTCCAATCATGAACAAAGCGAGATTGAAAGATGTTTTCATTCTAGCTTGCGACTAAATGAATGCGAAAAATTTCCGTGCCTCTTGTTATTGGTGACACATATAAAAACGGAAAATTTTAGCTAACAAATAAAGATAGAATACATGCAACAACACAAAATTTTACTGACAGTAATTGAACCATTACAATTTGCCTTTTAAGGAACAACAGTCCAAACTTATCAATTTGATTTATCGGTTTGTGAATTTTTTCTCGTGGGGCAGCCTCAAGAGTCGGGCCTCACGACTCAAGGTCACTGGATGAACTGAAACAAAGCATTGAAGAAGTAATTCGTAGTATCCCAGCGGAGATGTTGCAGCGATCAATGGGGAACCTGAACAACAGATTAGAAGAATGTCTACGTAGACAAGGACGCCATATGCAGGATGTAAAACTATCATTGTCACAATTGATAATTTGGATTGTTGTTCCGTAAAAGGCAAGTTGTGATGGTTTAATTATTGTCAATAACATTTTTTGATGTTGCATGTTTTATTTTTTTATATGTTTGCCAAAAGTTCCATTTTTCTTTTCTGTGTCAACTTTTAGTTCGCGTTTTCAATGACCCCTAGAAAATACTCCACGACCCTCTATGTAGTCAAGCAAATCACATCTGCTCACTGGCTACTGACTCGTTACAACTGTCACCTTGGATGTTTTTGATTTGACACTCCGTTTGTTTAGAGATTTTTTTTACTGGCTTAGAGTCATTTCCTATATATATATAGACCGGAAAAATTCCCGGATTTATTTCGTGATAGACTATAATCTAAAAACGTTTGCCCTTTTGCTGCATTAGTGATTGGACCACAGTTTATCTGAATGATACTCGGCCAATGAAAAACCTTTAACAAAAGAAGTATCGAATCACTAGCGTCCCAGTTAAAAGGTGTCACGATTCAGTAGCCAATGAGCAAATGTAATTTTCCCGCGTGCATAGAGGATCATGCAGTATATCTATCCTACAGGTCAGTGAAATCGCGAATTTTTCCGGTCTCTACCTATATATAAACTATGGGCGCAATCGCAGAAGCTGCAAACGTGCAAACGTATTTGGATTCTAGTCTGTCACGAAATGAATCCACGAATCTTCTCTGTCACTAGTCATTGGTAGGAGAATGCATATTTCGCGAAAAGAATCCGAGACTAGTTAAAAGTTTAAAAAACACTGTAGCATCGTCGGTGATTCGATGTTGTGCTTACGAAGGGAGCTATGATTTTCTTTTGTCATCCAACCCTTGCTTTTTTATTTTTTTTTTAACCCTTTGCAGTTATGGTTGATCGTATCAAAAACTTATTCAGACAAAAGATTTTGGTATTACTCCTACGAGTTACAATACTTTCAAGTGGATGTGATATTTTCCATATTATGGGAGTTACAGCGATTTTTCTGTTTTTCATAAACCTTCCCCATTTCTGTCCCTTTTGTCGGATACTGCCAATTAACGAAATCGACCGAGATTTTCTATGTTAATATTTTAGGTATCACTTTGAAAGTGATTTGTGAAAAATTGTGGCAGTTATCGCGTACACAATATTGAATATTGATTTTTATATATATATATATATATATATATATATATATATATATATATAGGGAGGCCTTGAATATGTGTTACAAAATTGATAGGGATAGTAGATGTAGATGTGTGGAAAACATCATGTTTTCACTGGCTTGTTGTCGCCTAGTTGCCTACCTACCCCTGTTACTTTGTTGCGCAGTTTCAGGTAAAATAATGCATTTCCGGACATGGGTTTCTTAATAAAATGTTTTCCACACATCTACATCTACCATCCCTATCAATTTGCAACACATATTCATGGCCACCCTGTATATATATATATATATATATATATATATATATATATATATATATATATATAAACTGTTGTGTTAACGATGGTTTTGGGGTCTACTGACCATGAAACGAAAATCTATATAAATTTTTTCAGGGAAGTCGCACCATGGTAACGGCTAAAATAGGTAGTATTTTTTTTTGAAATCTATTTAAAAACATTGAATATGTGAATTTGAAATCGAAACATAAAAAAAATTCTAAATTATTACCATTATTTTGATTATTTAATAGTAAAAATTTCTAGTTGATGACTATAGTGTTGTGTGAAGTATTGAAGTAGATCGTTGACATCTTTTACCCGGCAAGGAAAAGCTCGATATATATCGAGTTTGGCCATGTCAGCAGATAGATTTAAAACTGTCGACCTCAACCTCGCAATACAGGTCTCGACTTATCGACTTCGATGTATCAGTATAGACTTGTCGGTCTAGAATATACCTATAATTTTTTCTTCGAAATTTGGCTAGAAAACTTTTTTATTTGCGCACATGTTTAATCTACTTCTAATGCCTTCACCACACATACTGCGGAAGGCGATCGCGACCCATTATGGTATCATCTCGTCTGACCTAGTTCGTCACAGGCACGTGGTGGCCATTTACCCGAGGCGGTGGCGTCATCATAATTATCACCATCTATTATGGTTCCGTCTCACACGTCACATTGATTTTTAAAAAAATTTCTAATTATATTTAATTAAGTTTTTTTAAATATTTAAACCCAAAATATCCCTTGCATTTGTGGTTCTGTCACAAATATTTTCGACAGATATTCACTACGTGTATTATAATGGGTGTAAAAGGTCACGCATGTCTTCATAATTACTACCTACCACTTGAGTGCATTTTTACACCTATTATTTGACACTAAGTGAATATCTGTTGAAATTTTAGTGACAGAATAGCAAATGCAAGAGGAAATCGACTGAAGATAAAAGTAATGAAAGAAAAAAGAGCACTTTTAACTCAGAACACTTGATAGAAATGAAACTTATTTGGCAATTGAAACCTCGATTCGTAAGTACAGCAGAGAGAGAGAGAGAGAGAGAGAGAGAGAGAGAGAGAAAGAAAGAAAGAAAGAGTGAGTGAGAAAAAGAATACAATTTTCTAAATAAATATTACTACTCACAGTTGAAATACACCATAAAGGAAAACTGTGCGTGTTACTGTTTCTTCAAACAATTCTGCCATTTCAAACATGCCAAATCTCTGAATGAAATACGTACGAAATTTATAACAGGCAGCGCTATCTACGCTCCTCTGACCTTTTCACGTCAGGAACGTTTCACAACAATGTTTCGCGAAAACGTTGCATTACAATTCGGCCTAGAAATTATAGCCCCTTCGCGACCAAAGTAGTTTAAATTCAAAATTAAAGAAGAAAAAGCCAATATGGCACGTAAGACATAGACTTAAATATAATTTGAAGAAAGACTATATATTCTACATAGAGCATAACGTAGAGTGTAACGACTAGGAGCAGGGAGATCGATGGCTGGACGGGGGAGTAGCGAATAAATTGGAGAATCAGGCAACTGTTAAAAATTTTCCAGGTTTTTTCCGTCGCCATATTTGTTACAATATTAAACCTGCAGCGCGAACCTTCGTTTTGTACTTCATTGTTTAGTTTTGTGGTTCAAGTGAATTATTAATATTTTTGTTTTATCATCCAAGTGGATCATGTAAGTGTGATTTCAAACATTATTTTTGGATATAACTCAATTCTTGAAAACGTCGGGTTAAAATTACTAGTGTTCAGCATTAAAACGCAATTAAATTGTCAATATCTTAAAGAAAATGGCGCAGTTTTTTTTCCATTTCGACGCTGCTGCAGCTCTATCATTCGCTCTGCACTGGAGTTATATGGCTTTATTTTTTTTTTATTTCCTTCGACGCGAGCTTTCACCTGACTTGAGTTTTCTACCATCCCGAGCATATTCGCACGTCATATGAAAACACATTTTAAACTATTTTTTAATTTTTATATTTAATACTGATTTCCACTTATATTCCGGCGAATATTTTTGTCGTTTCAATCAATGTCCTAGTGGTCCTCCGCAATTTTTTTTTTCACAAGGACACTCGAATCAATGTCCTAGCTAGACGCGTTTCCACGCTACACTTCGCATACATGATTATTCGTAACAGTCGCGCGCATGCGCCTACACTGGCTCGATGACATCACAGGCCAAACAAATACATACTTTCTCTATCCGCTGTGCGCTCAACCATCGTCGAGGCATTATTAGTCTCGTAGTAACGAGCGAATATAAGTTTCCACGTCAGAAGAATACGCAAGTACTCCGATAAAAAGCCGAAGTCAGCCGACGCGAAACGTTTAAGTTTAAAAAACCGCACAGAGAATTACGAGGAAAGACAGTCGTTTTCAACCCGCTGTGTCTGTCTGTGCTATGACATTTTTCTGATTTATCCCACGGAATTCTCTGTGCTGTCTAAGCATTTGACAATCGACGTCGGCTGATTCGGGCCTTTTTTTTTTTTCCTGTGCGTTCGTGTATTTTTTTTTGTCCATTATTCAGGTTTGCTCTGGGATATGAAGTGTAAACCAGCAATTGAGTATGTCCAAAACAATGTAAGAGTGAAGTTTCATCTATAATGTGCGTTGGAGACCACGAACCGGAAATAACAATGAAATAAGCGCGTAACGGAACGGAAATTCCACAGGTTGAATGTCCAATGCGCATGCGCGTGTTTCTGTTATAACCACGAGCCGAAGTGACCACGTGTGTCAACATGCACCCGTTTATAGTCACTTTCGTGAACATAACGGACGCACCAAGCGTATTTGGTGTGGCAATTGGAAGTTTATGTTTGTGAACCTATCCTGGAATACACTTTGCGAACTTGAATAGCCATCACTAACCATAATCAGAACTAACAAAAAAAACCCTATAATTTACTATCCAAGAAAATGTTATTGGAACATACATGGCGTCAAAGATATTTTACATGTTGTTGGTTCTCTATAACAATACGAACGCGACAGTACATTTTTATTATTTTTCAAACTAAAACTTGGAGTTAGATAACAAAAAAAATATAACTTTTAACGCGCAGGGACGTAACTAGACTATATTTTCCACTCGGGGCAAGAACTCAACTTAGCGCTCCTTTTATTTTTTTTTTTTCAAACCAACCAAACCAAAACCTTTCCGACTTTCTCCACCGCATGTTAATACCACTACACTATTCCAAATATTTTTTTAAATTTAAATTAGATGGTAAACAAATATATCTATTTGCAGTGTTATTTCATTTTTTAATACATCGCAAGTTGGATAGTACACACAAAATAAACTTTTTGTTTTATTTTAATATTTTACGATATACATACGTGTATCTTACAATACAAATTATTTAGTTGATCTGCGCTCTCAAAAAAAAATTTGTGTGTGCACTAGCGCTACTATATTCAAGTAAATAACTATAGAAAAAAATTACTCTGCCAGTATAGTTCCCCCCCCCCCTCTTTTTCCCCACAAATGCGGCGCCAGGGGCAAAAGTCCATTCTTCCCCTCTCACCCTCTTTTAGTTAACGTCCCTGCTAACGCTTGCACTCAAGTACACGCACAGTTATTTTTATTATTATTAGGGGCATGCAGATTTCGCCAAAAAGATTTCGAGACTGGATGAAAGTTAAAAAACTGTAGCACCGACTGTGTTTCGGGATTGGGTGAGTTTCTCCCAGGTACACGTCGATTGTAACAACACCAATCACAGTGATTCATTGTGGAAGTAAATGCATCCTGAGTGGCTCGGTCAAGCAAGGCAACGACTTCTCTCGCAGACGGCCGCCAATCACAAGGAAGAAACCACAGTTGCGGATATACCTTGTTGCATTCTAATAAGTGTTCAGATCTTTTCGCGAAAAATGCCTGCCCCTAATTATTATTAATATTGAAAACTACATTTTTTTTTTTTTTGCGACTCTCGCAAGAACATCGAGGAGAGTGGCGCAGCGACGCCACACACGCCGACTAGTTCTCGCGTCGCTGGCGCCGCACGACGAGACTGGGCGAGGGAGGGGAAAGGGGGTGGAGGAGGGGGAGGTTATTAGCTCCAGAGGCGCCGGCGCCCCGCTGGTACCGCCGCCAGGGGCGCTGACGTCAACACCCCCTCCCCTGCCACTCCTGGTCGCAAGGCCATGCCACACCGGCGGCCTCTGCCGTCTGCAGTCGCGAAGCGGCTCTTAAGGGGAGGGTGTCCCAAATTATTTCAAAATAATTAATAATTTAACCGTCGTTAGTTGTTCCTAAAATGTTTCATAAATTTAATGTAAGTATTTAATGGATTAAAAAAAACTACAAGGCCGATTTTTCATGTCAACTCTAAAGCGTGTGATAGTGTCGTAACGGTTTTAAATTAATCGTCCGTGTGTAGTCTTTGACATGTATCACTTAAGTTATGTTTTTGCACACCACTCATAAATGAATTTAAAAAAAAATGGCTTCCTACAATCTTACAAAATTGGCTTTTTCACGGTTTGTGGAAAATTCAAATTTTTTTTCCCCACATAATTAAGTAATGCATGTCAAAGGCCACACAAGAACGATTTATATATAACTGTATGATGTTCTTAGTTCATGATAAAGTGACATAATAATTAGCTTTTCAGATTCTGAAAGTTATTACGTAAATACGAATTAAATTAATATAACACTATCTAAACAACTAAAGATCGTTATATACTATTAATTTATTCAAAAATAATAAACAGAACATGAAATTATGGCAGCAAACTAGTTTAAAGGTACTACCTCATCGACGCGCTGTGTTATAATCTCTGGGAAATTCTACAAATCAGGCGAATACGGAATAGCTAGAGACAGGAGCGGAAATATAGTATTCGCAGGCGAGTTCCGCGGAACCAGATGTCAATGGATTCCGATATTTTAATTAACCGACACGAGTAATCTCTGGATGTAAACTTCCTTTATTTAAAAAAACTCAATTTTTTTTTCATACTGTACCTTATGTTTACTAGGTGAAAGAAAGAAAATGAGCATAAGTATTCGCAACTAGCAGTCAGTGATAATAAAGAGCGAAGCATAAAATATTTTTCCATGAGTTGGGGCCTCGAAAGTAAAAGGGCTTTTCATTTCCAGGGGGTTCCAGCCCCCCTTACTCCCCCATACACTTCCCAAGATCATTTAATCTACCCATGGCTTGAGCCACGACTATTTAGTGGCTTTATTGGTTAGCATGGAAGATTGAAGTATATACAGAACAAGGTGGCAGCATTCAAGGTAAGGTGCCGAGGTGCCGACCGCCATCTTAGATTTTGACGTCACGGTGGCCATCTTGTAATGTCCATTCCCAAATTACCTCCACAGTAATATTGGCAAAAAAATGGTCCACAGAAAAATGTCCAAGTCCCAAACTTTACCTTCAAATCAAGCTGGCCATGCACAGGTGATGTAACTCCAGTTGCTATTTTCAGTTTGTATATGGGAGTGGTGGCTCAGTTGTTCCTTATCAACGATGTCTGTAAGGACTATTGTCGATGGTAAGTAAGCACTATCTGCTGTTGGCCCCTCCATTAAGCAATTATTTCTAATTCCTTCTGTGCTGTCCAAGTGAAAGGATCCGCGTTGAGGTTTTCTCCAAGGCCCAGGATTCTGATTGGGTAGGACTCGTACTTGGTGATGGTGCTCCGATCGCTTGGAGCAGACTCCAAGGGTTCCCTAGCCCTTTGAGGAGTCGACGTGGTGAGCGACGACACAGCTCCGGTACTAGCCTGGACAGCTAGTAGAGGTTGGATGGACCTCCACCGGACCACGGGGTTCACTGGGGTCCCAGTGTGATGTGGGAGATCGGGGAAGGCGCCAGCAGTGCTGATAAGGTCTAAGGGCTGAGGACACAGACAACTGTCTGGTTAGCTGAGAGTGGTAAAGGGACTGAGGCGGTGACTATGCTGGGATGTGAAGCCCTAGCCTCTGGTCGTAGCCGATTGCATATCAACAGCGCATTTAGTATCCTCCCCCATTGGAGGCCCCAAGCCGGCAGGGCTGTGTAAACAAACCAAAAAGCGGAGTAATACCCTAACCGATGTATGTATGTGCTGTCTATGCATCCTCATTTTTAACATCGGCTGAATTTGTTTGCGTATTTGTGTTTTCAACTATGATAGTTTCTCTACGACGTGCATTGAAACCCAGGAATGGCGTTATGTCCATAAATAGAGACCGGAAAAATTCGCGAATTCATTTCGCGATAGGCTAAAATACAAATCGTTGTACCTCAGTGCTGCCTCTGCTATTGGTTCACAACTCACCTGGATGACTCTGGGCCAATGAGAAAACACCCAACCAAAGCTTTATCGAATCACAGGCTGCTACGCTGGAACGTCTCACAAGACAGCGGCCAATGAGTGGGTGGCATTTGACCGAGTGTAAGTAGAACTATGGAGTTCATCCTGCAGGTCATTTAACCCGCGAATTTTTCCGGTCCCTACCCATAAACATGTCCCATTATTAGGGACAGGAAAAATTCGCGGGTTCAATGACCTCTAGGATGAACTTTATAGTTCTACGCACACTCGGTCAAATGTCACCCTCTCATTGGCTGCTGTCTTGTGGATGTGTCCCAAAGTAGTGAGTGGCCTGTGTTTCGATACAGCTTCGGTTGAGCGTTTCTCACTGGCCCAGAGTCGTCCAGGTGAGTTGTGAGCCAATATCAGAGGCTGCACTGAGGTATAACTATTTGAATTTCAGGCTGTCGTGAAATGAATCCGCGAATTTTTTCCGGTCCCTACCCATTACCAGTCTTTCCCGTCTGAAGAATCGTTACACGTAGAGGATTGCAGAGTGCATCCAGGAGGTTTGCCGGCGCCCAATTGGCGGGGCCCTCGGCTGCAAGACGTGGCGCGAACCCCGCTCGCCCGACCAATGGCGCGGCTGCGAGGACTCTGCCGCTATCTGGCGGGCGGCAGGCGCGACTCCTGTGGCGGGAGGGGATCGCGCACGCCACAATGGGCCCGGTTTATCACCCGCGCGCCAGATCACCCGTGGCGCGGGCGGAGGGCGGCGACCTTTTGTGCGACCTCGACGTACACTCAACCATCCGCACCCCTCCGCGAGCCTACAATCTCCTTTAACCCCCATCCGGGGAGGGTGCAGCAATTTATTTCCACGCTCGCCTCAAGGGTTGGTTCACGACGGCTGAACGGAACTAGGGGGGCAAAGTAATTTTTTCAGTGAAAGATTCCGTGCGTTGTAGCATCGTCTGCGCTTCGTGATCGGTCAGCACACTCAAGGTCAAAGTAAGGTTGCAATGTCCCGTCTTGCAGACGGCCGTCCATCACGACGAATGAACTGGAGGTGCGGGTGTACTTGATTGAAGTCTATAGCTGGCGCCGAGTTGCCCCTGAACGGAAGGCGTAACATTGGGGCGTGACGAAATAGAAGTACGTAACACTAGTACTGTTTCCGAATACCTCCTTAAAATAACCTTCACCAAACAAAATCTTTATATTTTGCATCATAAAGGATGTCGGCTTATCTTTGTCGACCTTCAGAGCAGTTCCAATAATCCTATGTTTTCATCATAAACCATACCCCATTTTCTCTGCCTTGGAAGTGAAATATAATCAAACATATATGCGTATGTATATATTAAATCTTAGCGTAAGTTAGCCAAAATCATTACTGACAAAATGTTTACTTTAAACTCGCTCGCTTCGTGTAGCATGGTGAGCGTGGCTGGTACTTTCTTGAGGTTTTACTTCGGTTCGCTTTGTTTGTCTAATTTAAATGCTGTTAGTTTTTGATATTTTAGGGTTGGATACATTTTAACAGGTTCAACATCAAATTACTACATTACAATTAATTAAATAAAATGTGAACTATCAATTTAGTGGCATGCATTTTTCAACAAAAAACATTTCCAAGCGCCCATTGCCTGCGAAATTATATGTATGCGCAAGCGGTTTCTTCCTTGTGATTGGCGGCCGACAGCACGAGAAGCCATCGCCTTATTTGGCCATGCCAGTCAGGACGCATTGCTTCCGGAATGAATTTAGGCGATTGGTGTTGTAATAGAGGAATTTTACGAGAGAGAAAAACAGACAATGCTACAGTGATTTTAACTCTCAGCTAGGGTCGAAATCTTTTTGCGAAAAAATTCCTGCCCCATATCATTTGTAAACAACCGCACGTGTTAATATTTACAACTGCTGATTTTGACGGTGTTGAATGCAAATCGTAAGCAAAAGTTAGCACAATGGCTATAACTCCCCCCCCCCCCCCCTTATTTTCCCTTCCCAAAATCCGACCAGAACTAAAATAAAAATTGCAGTTTTTTTTGGCGTGCTTCCCTGGATTTATAAACTAACGCTAGCTTCCTACGAAGACACACAGAAAAGAATTTTCTGTATTTTAGAAAAAAATATTCATTTTGGAAACCAATTGTCCAGAAGTAGTTTGTAATATCACAAGAAAGATGTCGTAACTAGGTATAAAACTTGGCTATGGTTATTTTTGCATATATGAAATACATTATTGAAGATAATTTTATATTTAAGTTGATGTTTCATTCAAACGTAATTTTTAAAAACCATTGAAAAGGTAATAGAATATTAAATAATGGAACTTTAATTTGGTTAATTAAGCTTATTAATTTGCGCACTTAAGGATCTATTCAAGGAAAGATTCACAAATAAATTTAACTATTGGACGTACTGGGACAACACAACGTACAAATACTCGGGTAAGATTCAAAACCCACTATCACTGCAAACACTATTTTGTAGTGATACAGTTGTTTTCACGTAAATGTACCAATTTATAAATACCTAATTTAACATGAGTACCTGCTCTATCTCTCTATCTCTCTATCTATCTATATATATGTATGTATATATATGTTAGTGCATAGTTAACTAACGCTTTTATTTATTGTGAAACGACTCCCTGCAGGTTATGCGTACATTGGCTACTGAATTGTAGTTTAGACTCCTCCTAGCAACATTTCGTTGCTTGATAGTTGCTTGGATAACAATATTCACCCAGAAGGTTGGAAGTAGAGATATACCTATGCAAATGTGAATTCAACACCACAATGTTCGTTCCTTTTAAAAATTTTAAATTATTGTTTTAATGTCAAAAAATATCTGATATCTTTCAGATAACATATCCAATTTAATAAAAGACTTTTACTGTCGTGAAAGAAAACCAAATGATACAAAATACGTATCGACATGTGAGCTGTAATATTGCTCGGTAATATACTTGAAAATAGAATGGTACTCACTAAGACTTTATGTAGTTCTGTCGTTGAAAGGCAAACAACATATAAAGGCAATATCTTAGATGACGGAGGTATTTAGTAAGAATTTTAAAGATAACCAAAGTTTTGTACGAAAGAATATAAATAGAATTTAATTAATTTCTCAATCAACAATAATAAAATAATTTGACAGAGGTGACAGCTTGAGTAAAGCAAAGAGAAGATTGCAGTATTTAACGTAGCGCTAGCCTCTATCCAGGCGCCCGAGCTGAAAAAGGCAGCCTCAAGCTGAAGTTTGCGGCCGCCATCTTTGAAATGAACAGATATTCCTAAAAATTTTACGTTCGCATGGATACAACTGTACCACTACAAAAATAGTGTTCGCAGTTAATACCGGGGTCCGGATACTTACCCAGTACCTCCAATAGATAGTAAAGTTATTTGAAACCCCCGTTTCCTCAAAACCTTTACAGTATTAAATACGTATGATACTACAAAACGAATTCAAATTGTTGAATACTCGATTATTTTTTTCCACGATTTAAAAAAAAATATATCCTTTAATGAAACATTATGCGTCAATTTTCGTGAGAAATACTCAATTATCTCGAGAAACGTAATTAATATATGCACGAGTAACCATAGTCATGTGTTGTACAAAGTTGCAAAACCTTTCTTGCAGCATTACAGAATATTTCTCGGCAACTGGTTTCCAAAAGGAATATTTTGTAGAAGTACAGAACTTTTTTTTTTTTTTGGTGTGCTGCCCGCTGTACCAATCGCCACCGATTACCTGTCAAGCGCCTCTGTACGGGGAAGCCTAAGATGTACATCAAGTTCTGTCCCTGCCCGAACACGCCCGAATATTCACCTTCGGCCAACCTCGGGTTTATTTATATATATTTATATTCCTCTGTTTATTTTAATGTAGCTATACTAACCTAACTAGCCGTCCATAGTGTTTTAAAGTGTTTTAATGTAGCTAACCTAACCGACCACTTTTAATATTTGAATTCATTTTTCCTACGCAAAAATAAGACAAATCCCGAGGTTGGCCGAAGGTGAACATTCGGGCGTGTTCGGGCAGGGACAGAACTTGATGGACATCTTAGGTTTTTCCTCTGTACGTCGCGCCTTGTCGAAAATTGGGCGTATCACGGGCTGATCCTTGATGCGAGAGGTTCCTGCTGAGGTTCACTCAAGTCAGACCGGGATCCGTTGGTGGGAATGTCGTGGTAATGTCGTGGGAATGTCGTGGGAAACCTCGTGACGAAACGATGATGCTGAGGCGGCGCATTTGATTGGACGCTACTTTCAGGGGGGAAGGGGGGGGGGGAAATGTTGCAAGTATCTGGATGGCACTACGACATGCTTCCAATGTTTCGACGTTGTCAGAAGGTTTACGGTGTTGATGTTTCTGACTGTAATCCTGCGGATTCCGCAGATCTCTCTCTAACCTTTGGCACTAAACTCATCCGGACAGCGACGCAACAGGCCGGAGTAACGTCACGTCCAATCGAACTTGGAAATCGGTCGCCACCTGGGCGCAGGAGTAGGCTGTGACTCGCCAGTGCCTGTAGACTGTCTCTCGGGGCGCGGGGAGAAAAAGGCGGCTCTCCTGGTCGCGAGACCCCAAGATGACATCACAGGTGGGCCGCGCCAACAACCAGTTAGGTCACCGACATGCGCCCGAGCCCGCCCCCCCCCCCCCCCCCCCCAACACAGACACTATGCCTGGTATGCTCAGAGTGCTATCCTAGTTTCCTGACTTTTTCCTGGCAGCGACGCCGCCAACTACTCCACAGACCACAATTCTCACACTTTGCAATACCGAGGTTTCAATTAACCAAACTAAACCCTGTCAAAAAGTTTTAAATTGAATAAAGTTAAAAATATTGTCCTCGTATGCTACACGCATAACGCGCGCGCGCGCACACACACACACAAATGATATTATTTTCCAAGGAATTTTGAAACAATTTTAAACAGAGCCAAATGTACTTTTTTTTAGGACGTGTAAAAATCCATTTTGAGATGGCTACACCTGTGGCTCTGAAAACATTTGTACTATAGGCCTACCACTTCTCAAAGGATTTAAGATGGAGTAATAAAACAAAGGTTTAGGAACTACTTACAAAAATATTCTATCATTCTGGAAAAATGTCTAATTTATATGCTTTTTTTCCCCCAACCTGCACTGAACCAGAGCAATGGCATTAGTATTATTTTTGTTGAACCTTAACGTTTTTCCTCAACATTATTCTGGAATGTTTGTATTTATAGGGACAGGAAAAATTCGCGGGTTCAATGACCTGTAGGATGAACTCCATAGTTCTACGTACACTCGGTCAAATGCCACCCACTTATTGGCTGCTGTGAGGCGTCCCAACGTAGCAGCCTGTGATTTGATAAAACTTTGGTCGGGTGTTTCTCATTGGCCCAGAGTCATCCAGGTGAGTTGTTAGCCAATAGCAGAGGCAGCACTGAGGTATAACGATTTGTATTTTAGCCTATCGCGAAATGAATTCGCGAATTTTTCCGGTCTCTATGTATGAATCGTCCTTTACTACATTAAATTGTGTTTAGTCTTAGAAAAAAAACTTGTACTAAATAATAACCATATATATATTTTTTTAAATATTACTTAGCACTATAACTCCTTTGTAATTTCTAGGGACTGTGGAAAAAAAACATTGTGTTAACGAGAGTTTTGTATTAACAGGGTTTTCATTAACGAGGTTTCATTGTTTTTCTTCACCAATCTAAAATTTAAACGTTCGCACACTTGAAAGTCCCTGGTGTTCGGAAAACTAGGTTATTCGACACGTCCTGAAGGATTGGAAGAAAATGACAAACGCCTAGGAAAACTTTTGACCGAATAAAGTGCAACCCGGAGAGAAGGTGAAGTTAGCAGCAACCAATGAACATTTCCCATAGAACTAACTGATTATGCACAAATTTGTGTGTTTCCAGCCGGGAAACAGAAATTAAAGCAGGTCTCTAGTCAGTGGTAAAAAAAAAGGGGTAAATAAATTATGAAGCACTATTTTTTCAGGATCTGTGCCCTCGTAGGTTTTCATTGTTTGTCATGGAAAAAAATTTAAGAAGGCATACTAAGAAATAAAAAATGAAAACATAAACAAAAAAAGCCTAAATCAATCACGTCAAACAGACAAACCCAACGATGTACCTAAACAGGTGTTATGGATAACAATACGACGACAACACATACGAACACATTCAGACAGCACGAGAATTCCATGGAAGGAATTTAGTCATGAAAAAAAAAAAACCGCACATACGAACACAGTTGGCTAACAACGACAAGACAGTTTAAACAATAACAATAAATGCAGGCAGACCACAAAACCTGGACAACGCATATATACGAACACGCCGCCGCCGATCCATCATATTGCCATCCGGGGCAGTTAGTGTGTGCGAGACCAAAAACCGAAGTTTCTGTAACTCGCTTAGTGCATTGTAAATCAGGTGCACCCCCACACTTTTGTAAAATCACTTGGATCAACGGGCGGGGGCGCGTGTCTTGTCGGATAAGTTTGGCACACGGGCCTTGTGTGTGCGCTGGTAAGGTTGTGTAATGCTATATAAATTACGTGTACCTTAATTCGGCGGGGGAGAGAAGCTCCCCACCAGCTAGATCGGCTAACTGGATGTGATGTAGTGTCGTGTTGGTGTGCAATAGAGGCTTGATAGTGTGCCGTATTTGCAAGTGAACTAAGTAAACTCGGGTGTAGCGTGTACTGTAAAGCTGTGCGAGCCGCTCCTCCGAACCCCTAGGAACACATATACGAACACAACGATAGGGATAAACATATATTATTGACAAAACAGAACACAGTAGGTTTCCTGTGACAAAACAGTTGCGAAGTTTCGGGAACTGGCATCTGTTCCCGTCATTATTAGCCCACTATGTTTGTCTGTGCTGATATTATTTTTTCTTGGTGACTAAATTCCTTTTGCGGAATTCTTGTACTGTCTGATATTTAAGTTTGAATGTGTTCGTATGTGCTGTCATCGTATTGTTGTCCGTAACACCTGTTTATGTTCATCGTTGGGTTTATCTTTCTGACACAGCTGTGCGTTCTGGAATTCATTCCATGACGAACAGTGTAAAACAGCAATTGCGCACGTCCAAGGAAAAAACTTATTAAATTAAAATTCTCCAATTTATATAAAAATTTGAAGAACGTGCCTGCGCCCTCGATCAAGTGAAATAACTTAACCTTTGAATCCACTTCCCACCCTTTGGGTCGGCGTCCGGACCGCCAAACAACGGCTTCTTCTCGTATTTCTTCGGGAATCCACAAGCATGGCTCCCTCGACCGTAAATTATATCAACCCCCCCCACCCCTCTCCTCGTTTCAACCCCCTCCCCAGTCACACGGAACTGGTCTTTTCTCCCTGCTTCTTGACTCGCTTTCACAGAAGGTCCGGCTTTCCGGTCAAGAGACCCCAGGGCCCAGGGTCGTACACTGTAATTTTTTTTTGACGTGACAACGTCTAATAAATCGATGAACGCCGGCTGCACGCACGAAAAAGTGTCCCGTTACGCACATTGTCTCGTTACGCTATGTCCCGTTACGCTCATTGTACGCTTGCGCCGCATCTATCTCTCTTCCACTCGATTGGAACAACCATCGATTTGACTTTTTCGAGGCACATTAAACTTGAAACACTCCCATTCGTTTCCTACTTTTCCTGTCATTGTCCTATCCTTAACAGAATAACACAGATTGGAAGAAGTTAAATAGCAAACATGTACAAAAGTTATAGTTAAATTAATATCTTCGTTAAATTAATAAACATATTTGAATTAATGAGTTCAAATAAAAGTAAATGTATCAATTAAATTGTAGATTTCATTTCACTCTTTCTTTGTATCCATACAAAATAGTGATAATTCAATTAAAATGATTCAATTTTATTCATAAAAGTATGCAATCATTTTACCAATGTTTTGTTATGACGTTGTCACGTTAAACTAGCGTCCGTAAACCAACTTTACTGACAACCAATTTTTTTTTAAACGAAACCGAGATATTAACTTAAAATGAGATATTTGTAATTTTGTACATTTACACGGGGGGAAAAAACTGCATCACTACGAAATAGTGTTCGCTGGGTTCGGGAGAGTTTATGCTTTTGTGTTGTACAGTACCTCCAATAGTTAAAGTGAACATTTGTAAACCGTTCCCTGACTAGCTTTCCATTATCAACTGAGCACAGTATTAAGCACAATGAAACCAAATAAAGAACAATAATCGAATATCCGATTATCTTTTCCACGATTTAAAATAATTATGCTTGATTGAAACATAAATCAAAGTATGAAATCGTGCATAAATTTTCGTAAGAAATACTCAGCATCTCGATAAACGTATTTCATTAATGCAAAAATAACCATTGAAATGTATGTACAAGGTTACATTATATTTCTTGTAGTATTACAAAATATTTCTTGGCATCTGATTTCCAAAGGAATATGTGCATAAAATTCTTTTCTGTGTAGTCAAGCGAGGCGTTATTATAAGAGTCGGAAAATTTTACGGTTTCAATTCGTCATATATTTGGAATCGAAACACGTTTATTTTTTCCTCGAATCTGTGGTTGGGCTACAGTTGATCCGTATGACACTCTGAGCCATTTAACAAAAGTATTAACGAATCGCAAACATCCTAGTTGACAGGTGTCAAAGCCAGTAATCCAATGAGCTGGTGGCATTTGCCCGAGTACGCAGGATATTCTGAAGTCCACCCTAGATATTAAAACTGAGAATTCTGTCCAGTCCCTAGGTAACAAGGGTATCCTAACTTTTCCATGTTTCTGATTTTGTTGATGAACTGAAAATAATTCTGATAGAACCATGGTTAATGATTTGTAAATATTTTTATAAATTTAATAAGGGATTATTTAAGGGTTTTGAGGTATGTGAAGGACAATATATCAAATTTAACCTTAGTTAAGCTAAAAGCATATAATCGTGCGATTTACAGTTTCAGTTAAGCGTTCGTATATAGCTTTTGTCATAAACATTTTTGATATGTTACATTAGCTTTCGGTATACGGCATTTGGTAGAAATAATTTCGTGTATGCGATGGAATTCGAGGAACGGAAATGTGTAACAGCCACGGTGTTGACATCTTTGGAGGATGGTACGAACCATAGTTCACAAAAACGAAAAAAAGGAACTTTACGGTTTTAATTTTAACAAAATTGGCAGTATTTTAATAAAATTAATTTTCAAAAATCAGTTTAAAAGCTGTTTCAAGTATTTTTCGCCTTTATCGGAGCCGTTTCGTTATATAGATTAAAATTTCTGTCTGCTAATCAAATGTTTCAATTGTCGATGTAGCTGATACGGTAGCGAATTCTAGCGGTGGGTGCGGAAACTGCGTGTGATGCGCGTCCAGAAATGAAGTTTAAAACACAATTTGAGTGTATTTATCACGCTCGGCTTTATTTTAAAAAATTCTACGTTAAATTTCGTGTCCATAGCCCCAGTTTAGTATTTTAAGTGTTTTTGCAACACCAAAATTCATGGATTTGCTCGTTACCAAGGTGATATATTAAAAATGATTGGCGAGTACTATAAACAAAAAAACAAACGATTAAAAAAATTACACAAACAGTTTCTGTCTTTTGCTAGAATTATATCCTTGCTGATCATTACTTTAGTGTCACTCCATGCCACTAGTTACAGTTAGTAGTTGTGTAAACTTTCAAGACCAATATCGTGCAAGATCACAAATATTATCATTATAAAAGTACAGTAGCAATAAAATGTGACGTGTTTAAGGAAACATTTAAGCAAAACTAACAAACAGATTGTACTATACACACATGTATGAAATAAGCACGGAGTTAGGAATAATATCACTATCTGTATTTCGAAACTTTAAAATATAGTATGAATATAGTCAGAAAAGGTAATTGAAAAAAAAAAAACACTTTGATGTGTATAAGTACTAACAGAGTGGAGAAAATCCTGATTAATAAATAATATTCATTATAATTTTATCACTAATTGAGCAATACCAAGGGTGTAAATCATTTCCGTTTCAAAAACAAATTTTACATGACATTGGAAAGTTACTGAACTATTTTTTTTGCTATGGCTATTAGAATAAAAATACCTCGAACAATAAGCACGAGAACACATTCGATATTAAATCCAACAGGAATTTGCACTAACACACAACAAACAAACAAAAAACGGATAAAAATGATATTTCACCCTACGATAATTCTCCTTAAGTACACAACGGAGGTACACGCTGGAAGTTTAAAATTGTGAAAAACCTGCGAAGAGTGTTACAGTTGTCTAACGACCCCCCCTCCCCCCCACCCTTTTCTCCATCATCGAGGGCCCCACTACTGAGAATTAAACTTTTCGTTATCGCCTGGACTTATACTGCCGGCTGCAAACAAGTTTCAGTTTAAAAGTAATGAAATGAAAATTTAACTATCCAACATTCCCCGCGCCACAGGTGTTAGAATAACCGACACACCGTGGAAATGCGCATTGGGGCGAGAGAGACGCAAGATGCGCCGGCGCAGGCCTTCGAAATCGTTCGCGGCGTCCCGACGCTACCCGGCCGCGCGTGGGCGTACCGGCGCTGAGGGGTTTGAATGAATGACGTCACGCGGCGTCGCCCGCGCGCGGTGTAGGGGGAGGGGTTGGTTTTGGGCGAAGCGGGGAGCTGCGCCGGGGATAGGACGAGGGGAGGGGAGGAAGTGCGACTGTGGCGCGGACTGTCGGCGCGGCAGCGTAACTAGTTAGACGGGGGAACATCTCGTTGAACCTGTACGCCGATTCTAGAACAGTACGGAAACGGATACGGATCACGTAAAACGGGCACGAATTTGGCCGGAACATTTTCACCATCGCGTCTGCTGCTTCCACAACGCATGGAAACGTAACAAATGGAAAACCAAGGTTGCGAAAAAGTAATTTAACTTAAAATATATTAAGTTTTGAGATAATTTTACGGGCAGAATTTACACACGTAATAAAAATTAAACGACAAGATTATAATATGAAGAAAAAAAAATCCTTTTCGGCACTGCCTACAGGCGTAGGTAGATTTCGAAGTACCTGTTTCTTCTGGATATATTTCGGAAACATCTATAACATTCTGGAACTTTTTAAGAACTTAATGTACATAACAAATTTATGTTCTCCAATATTGCAAAATGATTGATTAAACATTTTCTCATTTTCCAAGCAGCGAAAATACATATCATGAATGCTTTTAACTCGCGTCCAGCATTTCATAGCTTAGAACGAATTACATATTATGCCAAATAAGGAAATTATTCAATTTTTTGGACCTTCAAAAACTATTTTTCATGCCTTGCACTAATAACGTGGTCGTATAAAAATTTTTCTTTGCACCAGGGTTTAAGATAATAATAAGATAGTTTAAAATTAATTCAAACTGATTTCATACTCGAAAATTTGGATTTTATAAAATTTCAAACCCTGTTTTTACAGCAATGAATTTATTTTCGTATTTTAACCCCTTTTTATCCACCCTTTTCAGAAGTTGGCTGTATCAGAAATAGTTTCAGCCAAATGTTTTAGGTAACATTTGTAGGGTTTGTAAACTATTTTAACGGATTTGATAGTGTGCCTACTAACTGAATTTTTTTTTCCATTCAATCCCTGTTTTTTGCATCCCTTGCAGTAATGGTAGGTTGTATAAAAAATTATTTCAGACCAAGTTTGTAGATAATAATTCATGATTTTGCAATAAATAAGAACAAGATTGATAGTGTACATGGTTCGAAAATTATGAATTTAATTTTAATTTTACCCTTTTTTTTTTACAACCCCCTGCAGCAATGGCTAATCTTATCTAAATATGTTTCAGAAATATGTTTCAGATAAAATTCTAAGCTTTACAAAAATATTTTAACTGATTTTATGGCGTAATTACTAAGGTAGTTATGAACTATCTTCTTTTTTTTTTAAATTTTAAACCAACTTTATCCATCCTTTGCAGCGATGGTTGCATCAAAAATTGTCTCAGAAAAACGTTTAGATAATATTTTTAAAGTTTACAAATAATTTGATCAAATTTGATATTGTAATTACTAAGTGAGTTATTAATTTTATTTTGACCTTTAACCCCTGTTATTTTCCACCCCTTACAGTAATAGTTGGTAGTATAAAAATATTTCAGACAAAAGTTGTAGATAATAAAATATTGTTTGACAATATATTAGAATGGATTTAATAGTGTACATGGTACGGAATATAATATTTTAAATTCTACTTCTTTTATTTTAATAAAAAATTGTCTTATACAAATGTTTTAAATAAAATTTGTACCATTTACAAATAATTTGTACGGATTCTATAGTGGGTTTTCTAAGGGAATTATGATTTTTTTTGTCCCCCAACCCTTGTTTTTCCCACCCCTTGCAGTTATAGTTGACCGTATCAAAAATATATTTAGACAATTTTTATCGGCATTACCCCTACGAGTTATAATAGTTCAAAAAGATGTGATATTCATCATATTATGGGAGTTACAGCAATCTTTCTGTTTTTCAAAAGACCTTCCCCATTTCTACCCTTTTTTGTTGGATATTGCCCATTAACGAACTCGACAGAGATTTCCCATGGCTATATTTTGTGTATCAGTTTGGAAGTGATTTGTGAAAATTTACGGCATTTATCGTGTTCGTTCATATATATATATATATATATATATATATATATATATATATATATAACTTTTAAGCTGACGATGGTTTTGGGGTCTACAGACAACGAAACGAAAGAAATATAGAACAATTTTCCTCAGTTGTACCTTGGTAACGGCTACAATAGGGAGTATTTCTTCGAAATCCACGTAACACTAGATGACTACCACGGCAGACAAGCACGTACTTGGTCTCTATTGTTCGCACGGATTAACGTAGACGGAAGAGTTGAGCACTGCCGAGCTAATCCGTACGTTTTCATCTCCGACTGCGTACTATTGTAGAAATTCCGTTCCGTGAGATCCGTCTTCGTTTCCGTGTCATTGTAGAACGGGCCTAAGTAATACAGCGAATAGGTCGTTAATTCGAGCCAATGAAGACGTACGAGAATGCAGTCATGTTATATAAGCAATTTTTTTTTATATTTGTAGGTATAGTTTGCATTTTGAAGTGCTCTCGGCTAGGAATATTTACCGATTGATACCTAATAATTTACTTGATGTACCATTTTTTTTCCATGGCGAAATTGGTTACGTACTTCTTTCAAATACCAATCATAACGACTACGATTGAACCTAAAAATTACAATATTTTAGTGTACACTTCAATATATATAAATATAATTTCATATAATACTAATATCATATATTCCGTGTCAACATACAATGGTTGTACAGTTAAACAAAATTAAAAAAAAAATACATTTATTATCTTTATGTGTCACCTCGTCTAAGGTCGGCAACCATCATGGATATTCGGGCTTTAGATCTCGCAGCCATAAATAATGCAGTGTTTGCACATTCAAATCAACTCCTTAAATTGCCCATCTAGGACTCTACCTCGTTCTCTTCTTTCTTTTATCTTCCCTGAGACGTTGATCTGTATCGGGCGATACTTTTCTCCTCGTGTTATTTGTCTCATATACTGAAGTTTTAGGATTTTAATTGTATTCACTATTTATTTTTTCCTCCAAATTCTTCTATGCACCTCATCATTGGTTACGAGTTCCATTCAGCTCAAACGCAGAATTATCCTGTTAAGTCTACACATGTGTCTTACTAGATAATAAATGGTTCTTGCATAACCATATTGAATCTCTTAGATCGCAATGTAATAGATTGTTAGCGTTGATTAAATATATTACTTTCAATGCCACTAATTTAGATTCTATTGTTAGTTTATATACAGCTTTAGTAAGATCCAAGATTGAGTATGCCTCTGTGGTCTGGAACAAATTTACAAAAACAGATAGTGACAAACTAGGTAAATTACAAAATAAATTAATAAACATCATTAATCAAAATACCAACATTACCAACAATTCTAATAGTCTATCCTCTCTCAGATCTTTAGTTTTAAGAAGAGAGCTAGTTGATGCCCTTTTTATCTATAACTGTTATACTAATAAAACAAAATGCAATTATATTCTAGAAAATACTGGGATTAAAGTACCCACCTATAACAGTCGACAGGCACCTTTATTATGCTCCTTAGGCAAAACAAATGATATCTTATACAGAATTACATCAAATTTTAATATACATGGTTGCTATTTCTCTCTATCAAAAAATAATTAAAATATAAAACAATTTTTCTTATCATAATTTAATATGTTAAGGTTAATGATGCTACCATATGTAATTTTTTATTTATAAACAGGTTATTGATTATCTTTATTGTTGTTATATAATTATGAAATATATTTTTGTTAATCTGTTAGTTGCCCGCTGTGTTGTCTTGTGTATGTGTTATTATAGTATTGTCCTCAGTGTTATTCATTTTGTTTCATGTGGTTGTTTTGTCTATGTAATGTTTTATGTTTATCATGCTTACCACCCATGGCCTTATGCCGTCGGTAGGCATGTAACAAATTGATAAAAAAATAAATAAATAAATTTAAAACGCGTCTAGCTTGTTCATTAAACTATTTTTCAAAGTATATATTTCCATCCATAGTACAGTGTGTCCATAAAGGAATGTCCCAGTTATAAAATTTAAAAGTATCAACTGTAAGCGCTGTAGAGTGTTGGTTCAAAGTCCAATTTAAAGAGTAACTCGAAACAGTTTTAGATATACGTGCATGCGCGAATACTGCTTTGTTGTTTTCTCGTTTGCAGTGAGAAAAAATGGCTCTGTTTATCATTTAGTGGAGGGTGAAACTGTAAACTTTATTTGGCAAGAGGACGGAGCCCCTCCCTATTGGAATATCTTTGTACGTTGGATTGGTCGTAATTGTCGAGACGACAGAGCTCTTATTCGCTGGCCTCCACGTTCACCTGACAAAATGCCATGCGATTGTTTATAGAGTTGAGACACAGAATTGAAGAAGAGGCCATTGCTTCCATTACTCCGGATGTGTTAACCAAAGTGTGGTAAGTATTGGTATTTCAGGTCGGATGTGTGCCGTATAACTAAATATGCACATATTGAACATTTGTAAAAAAAAAAAAAACTAGGTTAGTTTACCTTCAATTTGATGTATGATTTGTTGTATAAAGAGTAAATTAAACTGTTATAATATAACATTGAAAGTAGGACATGCTTTAATTAACAAACTATACAATATGGAGAACACTATCTCGGAAGTCTGATCTTAGATTTCGATAAACTGCTATAATAGCAAAAAAAAAAAAAAAAAAAAAAACAAGCGCGTAAGAATAAAATAATACCTAAATCATTAAATTAAATAAATACTCTGTTAGCTCTTTTTTTATTGTTTCTTATTTCTCGACTTTATTCTAATAAATTATTATTTCCTACTCTTTTCGTAACTTCTTTTCCCTAAGCTTTTACAGCACCATGATTACTCTGATTGGAGCTTTCCATAATGCTAAAGAAAAGAAAAAATATTGTTAATTCTTACGTCAATAGCTGATTCACGCACGACCTGTCATTACACTTACACTGTAATCGTAAACCGCTACTTTTGTTACATCGAGTGATATCTGAAGCACACGGCTAATTCTTAAATCTAGATTCTTAATTTTCAATCATAAACCCACCTTAGGACCGTTCTACAATGACACGGAAACGGAGACGGACCACATAAACGGAGACGGATCCCACGAAACAGAGTGTCTACAATAGCACGCAGACGGACTCGGCAATGCTGAGCTCTCCGTGCACTTTGCTCCACGCGACAAATGAAAACATAGTATGTACTTGACTGTGGTGGTAGCCGTGTTTGTTCATGTTCTAAATACTTTAAAAATTGTATGAAGTAAAAGATCATATAGTGGTCTATTATTTCGCTGTATTTTTATTTTTATAATATATACCTATGTAAATTAAATTAACATTTCGTAACGGTGAAAGGCAATCTCATGGGTTGGCATTTGTTACGTTTCCGTGCGTAGTGGAAGCAGCAGACGCGATGGTGAAATGTTCCGTGAGATCCGTGTCTGTTCACGTGATCCGTCTCCGTTTCCGTCACAGAACATAACAAGGAGGGAAATAAAGAAGCGCGACTCTTACAGTGGAACCTGAAATCATGTTTCGCGCGACATGTGTCTCTATCTGTTAGGCGGGCCCATAACTACCAGCAAATTAAAGATCGGAATTAATACGTTTTTTTTAGGTTACATTAGGTTATCTCCTTGACGGCGCTAATTTATTCGACGCGAAAATACTTAATGCTGTTTTGTAATAAATCGTCATGTAATAAATAATGGAATAATCTTATCAAATTAGAGTATTGTCATCGGTCCTCGATAAATCTACAAAGTTTGAATGAAATCTGGCCGTTTAAAGTGGGTCAAAATCGCACCCAAAGGAGTCGGTTACAAACATACAAACATACAGGTGAAGCTAATATAAAGCGTGTAATAAAGGAGTAGGAGGTGCAAAAACTCATTGTATTACATACCACAAAATAAGTGGCTACCTAAATAGAGTGAATTTTCACTGGAATTGTTTACCTGATAATAGCTTATACATTACTTCTCCTAATAAATTAATGTAGTTATGTCAGCAATATATTATGAAAACTACTATCTAGCGGACGGGCCCATAACTACTTCAAAAAACTGCGTCTCAGTCTCGGTAATTAGAGTTTCTCCCCCATGGTTTCCGTGCCGTTTTTTTTCCTAACCTAAGTTAAAACTATGTGTGTAAGGGAGGGGTCTAGGTAGGGAAGACTCTAAGTGCGTCTCAGGGCAAGCCCTATACGCTCTAAACATGCGGGTTTTTAACCATGCAGAAAAGGTCACGTGCATCATGTGCTAGGAGGGGATTGGCCAGCCATGGCAGACGTTTTCGCCATGACTAACTCCCCTCACTCTTAATTCTAGACTAAAACTAGATAAGTTGGGCCCAGGTAAAACCTCCATAGACAGAGGGAAAACCCTGGGCACATACATGCGGGATGCAAAGGTCATGCATTATTACAAGCAGGTGGATTACAGGAATAGAAGGATGGTCCTGGAAGAAGAGTGGGGCGTGGTAGAAGTTCTACTATGCAAGGGGTGGGGCACTTGGACTTTTAGTCCGCATTGGTTTGGTCAGGTCTGGTCTTTTGGGGGCGGCTTATGCCGTTTCCCGTCGTGCTGCCAGTTAGCACTCATTGTCGTTGTAGAACGTTCGGTAATGTTGTCGCTAGGGATGCAAACGATACATCGATGTTTTCAAAACATCGATGTATCGTTCATGAAACATCGATGTTAGCATCGATGTTTTGAAGAGCGATACATCGCCGATGCATCGACGAAAAAGTCGAAAAACATCGACATCGTTCATCATTAAAATTACCCTAGTTTTTTATAATATTTTGGCTATCATTTCATGAATATTTATTGAATATATAGAAAACATTACTATACGACATTTAGTTTTCAAGATACAATTTTTTTAACTGCCTATACTTACTATAAAAACCAAAATTTTTAAGTAGGTATCAAAAATGTTGTAAATACTGAACTATTTGGTTGATTTCAGTATCAATTTTTTCCCAGTACTTTAAGATGTGTAAAATCATTTGGAAAAAATAAATACTGTTTAAAAAATTTGTTTACATAAGAATTTTATTAAAATTTTGAAAAATATAGGGAAAAAGCAGCGAGCAGACTTCATGGACAATTTCATAGCTTCTTGTACATACAAGCACAACAGAGGGGGTAAGGGTATTTTGCCCCCACCCCCCTGAAACCTTGAAGTGGGGGCAAACGGGGGCAAAGAAAGTGCTGTACAAGTCGGATATGTTATTTCCACTAGCTGTGTAATCAATTTTTAGATAATAAAACTGCTTGTATAGCACCATTTTCCACCTTGAAATACAAATTTTCCCGGGGGAGGACCCCCCGCTTCAATAGGGGGGATCGATGATACTTTATAAAAAGGTATATTGCCCCCCCCCCCCCGCCCCTTTTGAAAATTTAGTTGCACCCCTGCATACAAGCTAGTGATTGGTACCGATACGGTCTCGCTAGCTCTATCGAGAAAATTAATGTTACATTTTTAACCTGCACATACACTTCATGCTTTTTCCTTATTTTTGACGTGACAACGTCTAATAAATCGATGAATGCCGGCCGACTGCACGCACGAAAAAGTGTCCCGTAACGCAACGTTTGTTTCGTCTTTTCGTTTTGTCGTGTTTTAGTTTCGTTTCAACCGTTGTGCTGAATTTTTTGGGTTCAATATTTCTGTGTCATTATCATTTGTGGGTTTTTTTTTCGTTCTCTTAGTACATTTTTTTCTTTGTTTTGTTGACCATATTTCTGTTACGGAATATTTTGTGGTGTTTATATCCGTGTGGACAACAGAAATTTTTTGCTTAATTTTGTGTTTTTTTTTTTTTTTTACCTTTTTGAGTTTTATTTATTTATTTATTTATTAGTTTTTAGTTTTTCTTAAACAGAAAAAAAGTTCTTAGCAATGGAGTATGTCCAAAAACTTACATCAAGTCCCACTACGATGTGTCCCGTAACGCTCATTGTACGCTTGCGCCGCATCTCTCTTCCACTCGATTGGAACAACCATCGATTTGACTTTTCAATCATGTTTTCGTCGTTTGAATTATTAATATTATGTAATTTAACGATCGTCCACCGATTTTCAGCACAATCGGTACAGTTATTTAAAAGTAATGTTGAATTTTCAAATCCGTTTGTTGATGTGACGTCTAATAAATCGATGAACGCCGGCTGCACGCACGAAAAAGTTTCCCGTAACGCACATTGACCCACTACGATGTGTCCCGTTACGCTCATTGTACGCTTGCGCCGCATCTCTTTTCCACTCCATTGGAACAACCATCGATTTGACTTTTCATTCATGTTTTCGTCGTTTGAATTATTAATATTATGTAATTTAACGAGCGTCCACCGATTTTCAGCACAATCGGTACGGTTATTTAAAAGTAATGTTGAATTTTCAAATACGTTTTTGTACACACAATGGTGTTTTACAGTTACACATAATAATTCAAATTACACCCGGGATCTTTTGCACAATGTTTAAAAACATATTGTAACACATTATAAATAAGATAGGTGTATTTGGGATGTGTATTTGTTATAAAATTATATTATAAAAAAGAAATCATATTATTCCCCTACGGTGCTGCAATCTACGGTGACGGACGCGAGCCGAACGAATCGTGCTATCTATCCGCTTCCGCGGCAACCAGGCACTCGTTAACACATATTTTCCTTTGTTTATCGCGAGGGGCGTTATTATGAATTAATTATAAATAAAATTCCGTGTCGGAGGCCACAAGTGCATATCATTTTGAGCAATGGAAGACATAAAAAAGTAAAATATTATCAACGAATTTTAATCTCAGCCCCAGTGCACCACGAGTGTCTGGGTTAGAGATTAAAGCCGAAATTATTTCTTAAACTGACTTTACAGACAACCAATTTTTTTTTCAATTGCTTTTAATACATTATTTTGTTTTGCATGAGACACAACTGTAAATGGGTTGTGGATATTGTGGTCAGGAACCTGTAGTAGGTATGGTTTTTGGATACATACTATAATTTTAATCATTTCGGCATGTTTTTCTTAATATTTAAAAACATCGGTTAAAACATCGATGTATCGGTTGTCAGAACGATGTTTTTTTACATCGATACTTTTTCGTTTGAACATCGATGTTCATGATATCGATGTTTTTAAGAGCGATGTTGCATCCCTAGTTGTCGCGGGGAAAAAAGGGGAAGAACAGCGACGGTGGCGCTGACTGTCGGCGCGGCGGGGACACTAGTTGGAGGGGGAAGCTGGTTTCTTCCGCGGAGAGGGGAAGAAAGGCGACGGTGGCGCGGACTGTCGGCGCGGCGGATCACTAGTTGAAGCCCGTCCCGCGAGCAGCTGTGCAGTCTCGCCGCAGGCTTCAGTCGACGCTGTACGCGGCCGGCGGACGGTACAGCGGCGCGGTACCTAGTGCTGTCTTATCACAGGCAGACAAGACTCGGTTTGTCGGTTTTGCTGTCGACAAAACTCCGAACCCGGCAACCGTCGTTTTCGCGAGTGTTTTTTTTTTCCTCTTCTTCTTTTTCCTTCCCCCGACGGCAAAACCAGTCGGGTGAGTACTGACGTATTTCGTTGGCACTGGCTGATGAGAAGAGAGAAGGAACGTTCGCGGGTTCATTTAAAGGCGTTCGGTGTGCAAAGCTTCGGAAAAATGAACACGCGTTTTGAAAAGTGCTCTGGATACTTAAAAGCGCATTTTTTGAATATGCTGAGGGCGAATGGGTAGTTCGTTTTCCGTATTTCGTTTTGGAACTGTATTTTCAGGAGAGTGGAAATGGCTAAATCGCGAGCTTTCCGAATATATATTTTTTCTGGCATTAATTACCCGGTACAGATTCTTGAGCACTTAAGAGATTTAGGGATTTGCATGGTAATTTATCTCCATTTCTCCTTCGTGTACTAATATTATGGTTACCAAGCAAATCTCACAGTTGTCCTATGCACGCCGGTTCATAGCCATGCATTTAAGAGGCGATACTGTACTAGAACTGTACTCCAGGGAGCGACGCATCTATCATCATGCCTCACTAACATCACACCTATGAATAGGCAGACTCATTAAAGAAGTAAAGAAGAGCCAGTCCGAAAATTATATATAAATTGTAAACCAGTTGATTTAACATATCATCTTGGACATACGCTGGTTGTTATAGATATCACCTCGGGAATGGTTAGCTAATATGCGTTCACAAACACACGGAAAGCACACCAATATCGGCTGATATCAAAGTCACATGCTCAGACAAATTGGCTAGTGTTCCGCATTCATGCATTCATCTTTGTTTTCCGTTCCTCAGTTATTTTTCTACCGGTGAAAATCCTATCCACTATATTATTTTTTATCAACCTTTATCCTCGCAAGAATAATTCAAAGAACAAGGCCAACTTTGATAGTACAAACCGATGTCGAATCAACAGAAATTGAACTGTCAAATTACAGTTACGTCATTTAAGACTAGAACTGCCTTCCCTCGCACACAGCAGCCAATGGGCAAACGACTAATAAACACGGCGCCATCAACTCCTACTAATTACGTTCCGCGAGGAAAATGCGAATGTCTGCCGGGACTTGCGAAGCAACTCTGTTCGTTTATTTAAACGCTTCTTTCTTTACTTGCTAATATGATGTGGTTCAGCAACGCTTTTATGCACTATGCCTAGTCAGCGGTGTATCTGTGTCCGTAAGGCAGGATGTGGCTGGTGTTTCTAGCGCGGTGTCGCCTCTAAGCGCAAGGCTGTGGACAGGCGGGAAGTCTTTTCCCGTCATGCACAGGGCAACTGTGATATTTGAACGGTAAGCACTAAATTATATGGCGGAGAAATGAAAATAAAGATCTAATGCGAGTCCCTTGAGTACATTCAAGAATTTATACCAGCTGTTTCACGCCTAGAAATTATTCTGAAAAAAAAAAATGTTTTAGTCATTTTCACTCTTTTAAAAATACAGTTTGAAAAACCTCAGCGTATTTTATAAAACCTTTTTCGTAAACAGAGACCGCTCGGATATTTGCAGCAGTCGTGAAATCTCATTGTTTCTTCCGAAGCTCTGCGCTCCGCGCAATCAAACAACCAATCAGCTAGAGCGAGCGAAACATTGGTAGTGTTTTCAAAATTTTGGCGAGAAACACGTCTGCGGAAGGCGATCGATTCAAATTCTTGTTTGCGGTGGGGGAAATCAGACTTTTCTTGTCCGGCTTCAGCGTTTCTCTAGTTACTGGTTCTTGCTGACGGAGAATGCATTCACCCTCACTTGACTGCGGCAAAGGGAATGTTTCCTTAGTAGAGAACTATTTTAAGGCGCCCACGCACGATCAGTCATGAGTAGAGACCCGGAAATTTCGCGATTTCGTCTGGCCTCAGGGTAGAATTCAAATCATAGGTGTGTTAAACCGATGTTTGCTTATCCATTGGTTGATTTCTTAGTGAGAACAGTTTTATACTTCTTAATTGGCACTAGCTGATTCGCCTACTTCTCTCCTAGCTGGGCATCGTTGGCTCACGGTCGTAGAGGGGCGTGTCCAAATAACTGCGGTCCAATCACGAACACAGTGCGAGAGTGTGAAGGTTTGCATTCTAACTTGCGACTAAATGAATGCGCGAAATTTCCGTATCTCTAGTCATGAGGTAGCTGTTGGATGTATCGGTTTTTCATCGTAGAATTTGGAATAAACTTTAGATGTTGCAATTTCAGTTGCACTTTCATTTATAAAAAAGAAAAAAATAGCAAAGCAACCAAAGAATATAAACTAAGATGTGTTCCACGACGCTCACAGCAGATGGTCTGACAGTTTGGACTGGCGAGATGGTGTTCCCACACGTGGCAGGTCGGACTGAGTGCTCTCGTGCCCACAGTCCGATTTGTTGGGAGGTCATCAGTTCGACAGTCCACCAGTTCCGACTGGTCACAGTTCGAGCCGATCGTGTGTGAGGGTCTTTACAGACGTTTCTCTCGATCATAGCAGTTGGAAATGAATCAAATCTTGACGTAAAAACGCTTTGTTGCGGTAAATCTTCGCTCTAGATACCTCGACTAGCAGAAAATTCAAAATACGCCCGGCGTGCATAAATTACTTTTTCATGTGTAAACGCAGATGATAATTATAAAGATTCAAATTACAATTCAAGTAAAGAAATCTCATGTTTCCGAAAAAAAAAAAAAAAAAACGCCCTCGATGATTTTAAATTTTCTCCGTGTCGAACTAAGCTATTACGTGAAGAATTTACGTTAATTGTAAGGGTGACGTGTTCATTTATCAGCCGTGGGAAAACTGGTAGTGATGCAACACTGGCAATAAGTGAGTAGTAGTTTGGTTGGTCTACATTTATGCAGGGTTGTGAATCTAACAAAGTCTCAGTGGCTGTTGTATCGATACACGTGTTTGAATGAGTATTTTTTTCTCAGCTTATATCTTAAGTTTTCATAAAATTATTAAAAGCTGGATACTTGTATTTTGCAGGGAAAGTTAAAAAAAAAAAAGATTTGAACACACTGTTATCTACTGTTTCGCAGGAGTTTATTTATTATTGGCTATAGTCGGTACTTTTCCGTTTGATTGAGCCAATGAAAATGACGTTAATGATTCACTCACTCGACAGAAAAATAACAGGTAACATATTTAGAAACAATTAGCTTCAAACGAAACATTTATTTTTCTCGAAGTAAACGTGCCTCTGTTAATAATAGTATTGACGAGCATACATATACTTACTGAGCGATCTATTGAATTCCTCACGAGCGATTAAGCATTTATTTAAAGGCAAGTTTTGACTTAAATAGAGGCATGTACTTTTCGGGAAAAAGATTTTCAGACCAGCTATGCGTTACAACTTTGTAGCATTGTCCGTGTTTCGTGGTTGGCTGAGTCAGCTGTCGGCGCACCAATCACAGCCATCCAGTGCGAAAGCAAACGCGTCCTGAATGGCCCGGTCAAATGGGGCAACGGCCGCCAATCACACGGAATAATTCTCTAGCGCAGGCAAAGGGCTATCTTATTGCAGTCAAATGAGCGTTGGGTTTTTCGAAAAAAACATCTGACCCTAATTATTAGCTATGGTCGATGCTTTTCCGTTTCACTGGACCGATGAAAATGCGGTTACTTTACTAATGAACGTCAATGATTTACTAAAATAGCAACAAAAAATATTAAAAATCTTCAAACGAAATTTTTTTTTGCTAAATAATAGGCCTATATGTATGAATGTGTGTATGTACATACATATTATATATATGTATGTGTGTGCGTATGCATGCCGTTGAATTACACACGTACGTTTAAACATTTAGTATAAACAGATTCTCCTTTTGTCTTCAAAGTTAACAAACATCCTTCCTGAGTTTTTGTATCAACCACGTGGGTTGTAAACGTACGAAAGTCAACCTGTAGTCACTGCCGTCTGACAATAATAAGACTACCAGCTCTGTCAATGTTGTTGGCGTGTGCTCGCTATCTACGCGTCTCAGGGAACATGGAATAGATATGACTAGAGACCGGAAAAATTCGCGAATTCATTTCGCGATAGGCTAAAATACAAATAGTTATACCTCAGTGCTGCCTCCACTATTGGCTCACAACTCACCTGGATGACTCTGGGCCAATGAGAAACACCCGACCAAAGCTTCATCGAATCACAGGCTGCTACGTTGGGACGTCTCACAAGACAGCAGCCAATGAGTGGGTGGCATTTGGCCGAGTGTACGTAGAACTATGGAGTTCATCCTGCAGGTCATTGAACCCGCGAATTTTTCCTGTCCCTAGATATGACGATAATGATGATGTAAGGGTCGTCGTGGCTTGATACGAGTTAGCGATACATTGGTAGAAGCCGCGGCGCTCCCAGAATTCTCATTTTATCTTTTTATTAATATTATATTTTTAAAAAATCAGGCACGAGAGCGTAATAGTGGTTCACCCTCTTTTTATAAAATGTTAAAAAGCTTTAACATACTTTTTTGTGAATAATAATTTAGGTTCTAATTTATGTAAATTTTTTAATTCATGCGGTCTATTTTTTTCCAGTAGTTTTTCAGAATATCTGAACACACATAGAAAACGGGATTTTTTTTTAAAATTGATTAATCATACAATTTAAATATTTTTAAGTGTGAACTATTCTGTCGGTTTAGTCATTCATTAAAGTGACCTCTATTTGTATTTTTTTCTGTTTAATGTTTGGGTTCAATTTGTTAGAGTAATAGAATGTTTTTTCTCTCTCTTTTTTTAAAAAAAATATGTGGTTAAGTGTAAGTAGGACAAGGCGGTCGGCGCTTTAATTTCGCCACACGCGAAAAAATAATACGAATAAATTAAATAAATAATATGGTTCTGCGATGGTTTGCTGTTGCCTTCCGCAGTTTAAGAGAGGGGGGGGGCGGGGGAGGCGGAGAGACAACATTAAACCCGGCCGGGTATCGAACCCGCACGACCTTCGACCCCACCTGCCAGGAACGTCAGCACCAGACAAAGCGGTCTGTTCCTTAAGGGCCCCGCCTACCCGTGCACACACGCGGTGCGCAGAGCTTCAGGAAAAACAACGCGATTTCGAAACCACTCAAGATATCCGAGTGGGGTCTGCTTGCGAAAAGCATTTAAGAGTTTGTTGAGGGCCGTAAAGTACTTTTGATTTCGGATTAAGTTTTTAAACTGTATTTTTAGAAGAGTTAAAATGGCTAAAACGCGTGTTTTCAGAGTAATTTTTAGGCGTAAAAAAAACCGGTACAGATTCTTGAAAGCACTTAAGGGACTTGCATTACACCTTTATCTTCATTTCTCCGTCATATAATGTTACGGTCACCGCTCAAATTTCACAGTTATCCTGTGACGACGAGAAGACTGCGCGCCAGTTCAGAGACGCGCTTAGAAGCTACACCGCGCTGGAAATACCAGCGAGCGTCGCGCTTATCATCCCGCCTCACTAACACACACACACCCCTGACGAGGCGGGCTCCTTAACGCCTGAGGTACAGGTGAAAGACCATCCGAGCTTGTTTCCCCCCATTATTTTCCACGTCAACCCAGCGCTCGCAGCCGTTACGCCCTGCCCCCACGGGCGTGGGTACGGAATACGCCGTACACGCGAATCAGGGAAAGCCGTTAGAGAGTCAGCTAGCCAGACAGTTGACTGTGTCCTCATCAGAACTGCTGGCGCCTAACACAATCCACAACATCACTCCGGGACCACTTACACGTTAACTTTTCTAGCATCGCACTACAAGCCAGCGCACACACAGGCCCGTGTGCCAAACCTATCCAGCAAGACAGGCACCCAGCCCGTTCATCCAAGTGATTCTAACAAGAGTGTGTGGTGCACCTGCATTTCAATGCACCAAGCGAGTCATAGAATCTTCGCACACACTAAATGCCCCCTATGGCAGTATGATGGATCGGCGGCGACTCTGGTACCCCTCAGTCACCCAGGGTGCCCGTGGTCCGGCGGAGGCCCGTCCAACCTCTCCTAGCTGTCCAGGCTAGTAACCGGAGCTGTGTAGTCGCTCACCGCGTCAGTTCTTCAAAGGGTTAGGAAACCCTCCGAGCTTGCTCCAAGCGATAGTCGCGCCACCGCCAAGTGCGAGACCCACACCTGTCTGATCCTGGGCCGACAGAGGAAACCTACCTAGTTTACTGAACAAATTTAGTCACCTGAAATGTAGTTTAGGACATACGCTACCAATAGAGACCTGAAAAATTCGCGGGTTCATTTCGTGTTATGCTAAAATTCAAATACTTATACTTTAGTGCTTCTTCTGTCATTGGTTCACTGTTAATCTGGAGGAATGAGGGCCAATTAGAGACCCTCACTCATAGAAGTGTCGAATCACAGGCCACCCAGTCAAGACAACCCACAAGTCAGCAGCCAATGAACAGTTGGCATTTGCCCGAGCGTGTAGAGGATATTGGAGTCTATCCTGGAGGTCATTGAACCATCGAATTTTTCCGTTCTCTAGTAATAATTTACCTTTTAAACTCTTACAAGAATTTCGTGTGAAGGAACACTGAAATGTCGCTAATTATTTTTGGTCACAAGGTAGACGGCAAACACTCATACATTTGCACTGCGTTGATGATGGGATCACAATATTGTTTATAAACTTCCGTATTTGACTGGTCGCATTCAACTACCAGCTAGCGGTGTAAAGACGAAGTCACCGGGGTCCTCTCAAAAGGAAGAGAGGTTTTAAAGTGAGATATCAGCCAATAGGTAGGGACTGGAAAAATTCGCGTTTTCAATGACCACTAGGATAGACTCCACGATTCTCTATGTACTCGGGCAACTATCACCTGGTCATTGGCTACCGACTCGGGACACCTGTTTACTGCGATTATTATGATTCGATACTTCTTTTGTTGAGTGTTTGCCATGGGCTCAGAGTCCTTCAGGTAAATTGCGGTCCAATCACTGGCGCAGCATTAAGCTAAACGAGTTTGGATTCCAGCCTGTCTCGAAAGGAATCCGCGAATTTTTCCGGTCTCTACCAATAGGAAAGCAAATGCGAATGAAATATACATAGCCTGACACCCAACGAATCCGTGAGATGTAGGTATCCACTCGTACGATCGGAATAACTAATTTATACACAACGTAGTTGGTTGCAAGCGATTCACGAACGTTATAAACTCAGTATCTGCGTTCCTATTGGCCCAGCCAAGTTCAGAACAAGTTTATTCTACAAGCGAGGAAAGAAATGGCGTGGACGTAAAACAAAAAAGTGTGTTGAAACCATGGAAGTATCAGGAGGGTGAGTAATTTTTTGCGAAAAAAAATCTGAACGCCTGTTAGACTGCACCAACGTGCATACACACCAGCGGTTTGTTCCTTGTGATTGGCGGCCGCATGCGAGACAAGCCGTTCTCTTATTTGACCGGGCCAATCAGGACGCGTTTGCTTCCGCACTGAATTACTGTGAATGGTGTTCCAGCAGTAGACACGTACCTGAAATAAACTCACCAAACCACGAAACACAGACGATGCTACAGTGTTTTAACTCTTATCTACTCTTGGAATATTTTCGCGAAGTATGCATGCCCCTAGGTATTGGTCTGTGGAGTGGATTTCTGTTCTGAAGTTGAAGTCAACTAGTTAGCAATTTGAAAGCAAAAAAAAAAATCGTAGCTGTATAAAGGATAATGTGCTAAATGTTTGTTTAATGGCTTCAAATGAACTCGCTAAAAAATAATCGTAAGAATGTTATCATGTAGCGAGTAATGTTAAAAAGCACGATAGCTACACATCTGTAAGAAATTAGAGTTAAAATTAATCAAAACAAAAAAAAAGAGTTTTGCTAGCCAGGTTAGAAAGAGGTGGGTGGGGGGTCGTTCTGTTATTGACTTTAAAAGCAAATATACTGGATACTAAAACCGGACAGCTCTATACTTACAACACAGGCGAGAAGTGAAACCAAAATAAAAATATATATTATAAGTAAATTGTTACATTATATATTATAACGTCTGGTCTCAAACATGAATAACTTCTTTTTAAGCGATTCGAAAAACTTGCAGTTATTATTATCCCATAAATCTGTATGATTAAACAAAATTTTGGTACCATAAATATTAAACAGATACATTGTTCATACTAGAAATACCGTCTGCCATCTATCGGACTGACGTACCGACAACGCCAGGTTTTCACATTAACTGAAACTATCCAGTATTAGAATGTAGTGTATGTGCTTTGAGTGTTAATATGCCAAAGACTGCACACTTCTTTACAGTGAACAAGCTGCAATGGGTTAGAAACCAAACGTGTACTAAATGTGTCGCAAAGCATAACATTCAAGGTTGTTAGCGTTATTTTTAAACATTTCTTTCGTTAGAAAAAAACTAGTCAACGAATTATAAAATCTTCGTGAATGTAAACACGACACTGGTGACGATAATAAAGGTCAAGGTTGACTCTAGATACTCAGCCACAGCTCACTGAAACCCGGTTGGATAAAATGCAACTAACGAGTACAACTAAGATTTTAGCTGTCTAGACATTACAGATTCAATCTACATACTAACATTCAGTCAGTAGCGGATCCGGAGGGGGGGCTAAGGGGCTCGAGCCCCCTCCAAAAGCATCTGGATCCACTATTTTTTTTAGTGTTTGCCTTGATAAAGCCTAGCCTCTGCTGGGTCAAGCCCCTCCCAAACCAAAATCCTGGATCCGCCACTGCACTCAGTTGTTGTTTTCGCGCGTGTGTGTTATTGATATGTAACATCTCTCGGCGTACGGCATTTGGTAGGAGTTATTTCGCGAATGGAATATAGATCGCATGGAACGGAAATGTGTAACCACAGTGCTGCCACCTGTGGCGGATGACGCGAACCAAAGCTCACAAAGCCAAAGGAAAACTTTATAGTATAACTGTTTAGGTAATTTTAACAAGATGGTCAGTATTTTAATAAAATTCATAGTCTGAAATAAGGTCCAAAGCCAGGGTTTGGTGTTTTTTCAAGTCTTTTTCGCTTTTATCGGAGCCGTATCATTATATAGTTTAACATTTCGCTCTGCAAGTCGAATGATTCGGTAGTCGACGTAGCTGCACCGGCAGCGTATTCTAGCGGCGGGTGCGGAAACTACGTGTGATTCTCGTTCAGAAATGTAGTTGAAAGCACGAATTGCGTGTATTTATTACGTTCGGCATTATTTCAAAGATTTCTAATTTATATTTCGTATCCGAGTTTCGTATTATAAATGTATTTGCAACGTGAGAACACACAAATCTGCTCGTTACAGAGGTTAGATATTACCTACACATCTGTGGCGAGTACTGAGAAACTCGATTGCATTTTTTTTGTTCGCATACTTAAAGACATATAGTTAATTGTGGAAATTATGCCACTGTTAGACTATCTAAATTTCAAAAGATTATTTTCGTCCTTCGGAAATAAGGTTTAAAAAACCTTTTTGAACGTAGTATTAAAAAAAATATATTGTGAATTTAACTGCAATTATGTCAATAGTGTATTATGCGACGTATATTTTTACCTTTTTAACAAACTTATTTTTATATCCCTCCCTCTTTCATCAAAATCAAATGGGGTGCTAACCTATAACTGTATGCAAAAATTGTTGTTTTATATGTTGCGGATATTTGATGCTGTATTATTGAAATATTGAGGGATGAAAACGCCCTACCTGTTTTACCTGTTTCAACTTCCTAGTACGCGCAGTTTGTGTTTTTTTTTCTTGTTCTCTTAACAGGTAAATTTTAATAATGTAGTTTATTTGAAACTTTATATATATTTATATATATTGATGTGATGATGTCCTAGAATTACCCAGAAAAGAAGTCTAAAATATTTTGAGTTGTAACAACAGTCATACAGTAAAGTTCCCAACTACTATACAATTAAAAAAATATGATTAAGTGATGCATATGTGAGAAATTTATCAAAGATACATAAAATATTCGCATAGTCAATATTTACTTGTTTTCTTATTAATAGAGACCTGCAAAATTCGCGGATTCATTCGGTGATAGGCTAGAATTCAAATACATATACCTCTTAGATAATTTTGCTATTGGCTTACTGTTCATCTGGACGAATCTCAACCAGTTATAAACCCTTAACCAAAGAAGGATCGAATCACAGACAATCCAGCTGAGACGACTTACAAGTCGGCAGCCAATGAACTTGTGTTATTTGCCCGAGTGTACAGGGGTATGTGCAGTCTATCCTGAAGGCCATCGAAACCGCGAATTTTGCAGGTCTCTACTTATTATATAGGCCTATATAAACTACCTGGTATTTAGCGCAAAATTAGAAGTTTTGCTATTTATATGAGGCATGGTCCTAAACTATTGACGGGTACGTATGCCACAAACAGTGCTTATTGGGCAAACAAATAACAAAATAGAATTATGTAGGTATGTAATTGACATTGAGTAAAGGGATTTTTGGTTAGAAAACTCGTCATAGGACTGTGGGCAGTGGTGATGATTATGATGATGATTCCCTATAGGCCTTTGTGCACTGAAATTTCTGAGCTCAGTGTTACCAGGTATAGTTCAGTGGTAATTGAAGCTACATATTCGATGTCTTCTTGGGTAATTAGTCTGCCATGGTTTTGCTGTTGCATTTCTCTGTGTGTAGGTGAAAAGAATACGCAAAAATAAATGTTTGGAACGGAAATAGAACCAGGGAAATTTGGTCTTATAGTAATAATTCTTGTCTAGTAAACCTAATTAACTAATGCATAAAGAGAGAGAGAGAGAGAGAGAGAGAGAGAGAGAGAGAGAGAGAGAGCTTGTTTTTAAGACGTAAACTTAAAAGTTCTGGACCTATTTCAAAAATCCATACGGAAATAGGCTATTATTAGAGGCCCAGGAATTTCGCGTATTCATTTGGAGTGATGCTTGGAGCGATGCTAAAATTCACGGTACTACGTATACTCTACCTTATCGGCTGGTTTCTTCTGTCGAACCTCCACTTATTTTAAGTGGGCCTACGCGACTGGTCACTCCACTGCTAGCTGTAAGCTGACTGGTCCACAGTCGCAGATGGGAGTAGCGGAACAATAGTCAAACAATCATCAAAGCATTGCTAAAGAGTATACGTTTGCAGTCTAACTGGGGATCATAATAATGCGCGTGCGAACTTCCCGGTTCTCTAACTATGTTTAATTTATAAAACAAAAATATTTTTCCGTAATATATAGCTATAAATGTCACTAAAGCCGGAGAAAAACAACTGACTGTATTTCAAAATTACAAGCTTTCTACATCGTAATAAATCTCCCCGGCTGTGTCTGATGTGTTTCCCCATCCCCGTGTGTGAAATACCGCTCTGAATCCAGACTGATCAATGACAGCAGACCAAGAGAACATCGCAAAGAATATATATAGGAGGTCAATAAAAGAATAACACATTGTCAATGGTATATTTAATTTAGACTATTTACAACATCAAATTTAAGGTAAATGAAGCTGTTTTTTTTACAAATGTTCAAGTTGTGCACCTTTAGTTATACGGCACACCTCCAATTCTTCCCACACTTCGGTTAGCAAGCTCGGCGTAATGGAAGCAATAGCCTCTTCAATTCTGTGTTTCAACCATAACAATCATTAGGTAGCGGCAAAACGTAGATATAATCTTTTATAAAGCCCCAAAAGAAAAAATCGCATGGCGTTATATCAGGTAAACGTGGAGGCCAGCGAAAAAGAGCTCTGTCGTCTCGACCATTACGACCAATCCAACGATCAGGGACTTAGACGTTCAACCACTCTCGTACAAAGAGATTCCAATGGGGAGGGGCTCCATCCTGTTGCCACATAAAGTTTACAGATTCGACCTGTACTAATTGGGGAACTTTCGCGCAGGTGTCGCCATTTTGCGTAGGTGGCGCTGCAAGTGAGAAAATGAGAAAACAACAAAGCAGTATTCGCGGATGCGCTTATCTAAAACTGCTTGAGTTACTCTTTTATTGTGACCTTGAACCAACGCTTATAGTTGATACCATTAAAATTTATAACTGAGACAGTCTTTCATGGACATACTGTACTTTGAATATGTGTGTCTGTTAAAAAAAAAATACATATATACATATATAATACACATCGTACACGAAATGTTAAGCCAACAGCCTTTTCTATTTTTGAATGATTCTTGCAATGTGGTAGATTAATTTAGGATTTTTTTTTGGAGATATAGCATTGCTGGTTATACACTGTATGTCATAACCTCAATACGGGACCAAAAAATGAATTTGGAAACACACAGAAAACAAGCAACATACCTCATAAACGTTTTGTGTGACCAGTATCAATACTATTAACTATTTTACCAACTAGCTATTGTTTCCATGATAAAGTTTTTAATGCCTTTCCATAAAATACAGTAATATTTTCAATACATGTCTCTTTTTACTTTATTATTAAAAACTAGTCCCTGCAGGATCACAATAGATATGAACATTATCAAAATACCGCAAAAATAAAATATTGCCGGACAAATGCTTCAATTAGTATAGAAAATTAATATTTTGAAACCCCAATCTACGCATTTTTCTCTACATGACCTAGGTCAATGACGTGTATTGTGCTTTAAACATTTAATGTAGTCCTAAAGTTAAATTTAAAGAAAAAACTATTTTTTAAGTAGCTACAGACATTCTTAAGTAAAAAATTACAAACATTGCAGGCTGACTCAAATAACGTTATTCTAAAGTTTTATGACATATATTTTTTTTAAAAGAATCAGTCTTAAGTTTCATGATATAATATAACTAAATTGCACGAAATGGAAATCATTTTAATGTGCTGCGTGAAATAAATATGTTTTGAAAACATATTAATTTACAGCGAAAAATATAGATTTTTGCAGGGGTTTTGTTAGTGAAACTAACAATCGATTATTCGCCTGATAATCGAGCATACCAGTGAACTTTTTAAATCTCCATTACGTGTTTTAACACGCAAATGTGAGTGTGTTTGAGTGTCTGACTGTCGCTTAAGGGGGGGAAAAAAGTGATAAATATTTGAGCTTTGAAAGCGGACAGAACACGGCCCAAAAATACGCCATTTATTAAAATTAATGGATATGCATTACGGTACCGTATATTAAAATTTATTATGATATAGGTTGTGTTTATATTATTTACTCACCACCTTAATAACAAATAATGCTCACAAAGTAAACTTGATTAAAATTTCATAATCAATTTTTTCTTTAGAAATATAATACATTATTGAAATATTTCTCAGTATGTAAATATTTCCCATTTTTGAAGTTATACTTCTTTAGGCGAGTTATGAAAAAAAAATTGTGAGCTTGTATTTTTACAATGCGCACACACCGTGCAACAAAAATTAACAGGATGAAAAAATCGTACATACAAATAAAAATTATACATGTGCTTTTGAATCATATACTTTAGTGATTCATATTGAATAGGATACTGATCCATATAATTAAGAACCTTTTATTTATTGTGAATATTAGTGATATAAATTGTGTTTATAAACTTTTTCAAATGTATTTCCAAATGTATTTATATAAGTGAAGTTATGTTCCCGTATGCATCTAATGATTTCAGGTTGCTCGTAAGCTTCCATTGTCGCTGGCAGGGAGTGTCTGTGAAAGGTTTATTAGTAGAGACCGGAAAATTTCGCGGATTCATTTCGCGATATGCTAAAATGCAAATAATTATACTTTTATGCAACTTCTGCTATTGGTTCACTGTTAATATGGAGGACTGTGTGCCAACTATAGACCCTCAGTCAAAGCAATATCGAATCACGAGTCCTACATTAGTATTGAATACAGAGTATTTATTTAATTTTTAAATTTGATTGAATGAAATTTTACAAACCGTATTTATAATATCACTCGTCATTTTATTATTTTATTTATATTTATTATTTGCGTACAAATTAAAGATAGTTTTCTATTACGCCAAGTAGGCCTAAGTATAATTTGTAACGTGCGTTCATAAGTACACGCAACCACATAGGTATATATATAACAATTTTAGTGGTTATTGGCAAATAAGTTCATACGAATGTGAGGTTTTCTCTGTCGGTGGTCTGTATTCTTTTCTTTACGTTAAAAGTTAATAATAATAATTTTTGACTATAATAATTCATAATATTAACCCATGTGTAGGCAAGTTTCCATTATGAATCCACAAGCAATAACAGATGATTGTGTTTTAAATTCATATATACTATTAATGATCGTGGACATAATTGAGTTTGCTAGGCAGACACTAATAAACGTGGATTATCGCAGTGGTATAAAAGAATGAATTCCTGACTTAACTTTTGGGTCATGGATTCGAATCTCGCCTATAAGGTTAGAAAAACTTACAGTAAAATTTGACTACGGAAAGGAAACACAAAAAAAATCATCAAATTTTGTCCTGTTTATTTTGAAAAAAAAAAATGAAATTATTTTTATAGATTAATATAATCTATCGCTTGCTTTTATATTATATCAAGCATTCCTAGGGAATTTTATTATTTGTGGGAACAGTGTTCACAAGCATCAAAATTGGCTGCACTACTGTTTTGGTAGTGGTAGTAAAGTAAAGTATCATCTATCTGACCTATGATTATTCAAAATTCAGTATCCATCCGACGTCCCACAAAAAAAAAAAAAAGCATCAATCGGCAACAAGAAATGTAAGTTGCTAGCGTGAGCGAAGTATATTTTTCGTTGCTCCCAACTCTACAGCAATTCTGTAACTGAAAGTAAAATATTTTCGAGTTAATTTTTTTTTGTTGTGAAACATTATTATTAGGTTCATAATGTGTAAACATATACATCATAGTTTGAAGTTTAATAGGCTTAACACCTACCTTTTATACATTATTTTTTGCTAGTGTATTTACTGCTTGATTTATTCTGTTTTGAATGAATGTGTCTACTTGACATCAGGAGTAATGTAAAAAAAAAGAATAATATTACGATTTTCATATAAGAAATAAATAGAGTGTAGTTATATTGGTTAGTCTCGCTGGTTTCTGTTTACCAATCGTTCTGTTTATGCTGCACTGTTATAAATAACAGTAAATGTACGGAATTTCTGACGAATAATGAACCCGAAATAAACGAAACGTTCTTTGTAGTATCACATAATTGGATCTATGAACCACGCAGAGTTGTGTGTTACGTTGTGAATAAGGTAAACACACACGGGAGGAAAAAAAAGTTTTTGCTTGGACGTACAAATTATTTTATGTGTTGTTACTATAATAACATGATCAATATTGTTGAATCATGTTCAAAGTAAGTGGACTCAACACTCGTAAATTGAAGATAACCGTAAATTAACGAAGAACCTTCGATAATTTGTAATCAGCTTTCTTCGTAAATTTAAGGTTAAAATTTCTTAAAGTGTTAAACAAGCAACGACTCTGTTAGGAACAAACTTCAGCAAACTTAAGGTTGGGTTTGGTAAGGTCGGCGTGCACGCAAGCCTACATACTTTGCTGCAAAATGAGAAACGTGGTAATACTCGCGGCTCTAGATAATCGATTGTTAACTTTCGCCGAGTCGATCAGGCTTGAGAGCTGACTTGGAATCAGGTCAATTCGTTCATTCAATTGTGGAATTTTTTTTTAAACTCTCCTTGACAAGAAGGCCACGAGAGACAAAGCACAAGAAATTCAGGAAAACTGTAAAAAAAAAGAAGGTAAAAAGGTACCAGTCGTGGTAAAAGGTGGGGAAACTACCTTAGCAATTACGGGGCCTGCCTAGTCAGGATTGTCGTTGTGATAGTGAGGCGGGATGATAAGCGCGACGTTCGCTGGTGCTTCTAGCGCGGTGTCTCCTCTGGACTGGCGCGCAGTCTTCTCGTCGTGCATAGGGGCAACTATAACATTTGAGCAGTAACCATAACATTGCACGGAGAAAAGGTTTTAATGCAAGTCCCTTGAGCTCTTTTAAGTATCTGTACCGGGTGTTTAAGGCCTAAATATTAATCTGAAAAACAAGCGTTTTAACCATCATCACTTTTCTAAAATAAAAAAAATTAAAAAAAACCAGTTTAAAAACGAAACAACTACTCATATGCCCTTAGCGAACTCTTAAATGCTTTTCGTAAACAGACACAACTCGGATATCTTGACAATTTTTTAAGTCGCGTGTTTTTTCTTCTTCATCAGAAACTCTTCACACCGCATGTGTGCCCGAGTCGATGATAGAACCACCGACAAAAGTATTAGTGCTATAAATATCTCAATTTCGGTAATTTTTGTGATTGAAGTCCTTTCTGCAACGCTAGATTCATTTGTACTTTCCCACTGTTAAAAAAAAAAAAATTCACACTACATTTACAGACATTTCAACGAAGAATTTTTGCCTAAAATAAACGAAATTGTCCTTCGTAATTTCAGATAACAGGAACTTCGTATAAACTACACCGTAATTAATTTTATTAGCTCTGTTTTTTCTCTCCTTATAAATAGAATAAGCACACATGTAGAATGCATATAAGTGTTTGCTCGCAAGTAGTGTTTACAAGTGTTTTTGAAGTTTTGCTGACACAACAAGATCATTCTTGCAGATCCGTTCTCAAAGTAAGAGGACATATGTAGTAATAGAAAAAAATTACGAAAATGACGGTTAATTCACGAATATCCCCTAATAATTTATAACCAGCGTTCTTCGAAAAATTGAAAGGAAGTTGTTCGAGCGAGAACGGACCAAACTTGGGACACGTTCGTTTCGTGTGATCCGTCACTACGGTTGGAATGGAAACGCGGGGCATTTCGCTCGGTTGTGGAATCAGGTAACGAGTTGCACCAGAAAATCCCAGGGGCTGGCAACCACCCCTCGACCTCGCCTGCATTCCTGTCCGTTTCCGGGGCACCGAAAAACCTCCCCCCCCTCCTCCATACCCCCAAACCTCCCCAGCCGCTAACCCAATTAAGCTGCCGGGAGAGCCAGCTGAAACGTAATACCCCCGTCTCCCAACAGCCGGAGTCCCGGCGAAGCAATTTCGCGGGGGTCCGAACCCTCTTCCCCCTCCTGCCTCCTCCCACCGGGTATCAAAACCCTGTGAATATTAAAACAGTTCTCCTTTGCGTGAAGCGGCGGCGGTTAATTCGCCCCTCGCCGCCCCACCACCGCCCCCCGCGAGGGCCAGCGACGTCTTCTCGCCGGGAGGACTGCTGGTCACTCCGGGCGCCGTCGACGGGGAAGGGTCCTCCGAGGGGAGCCCGCGGCGGACGATTCGACCCGACGAACGACGAGGTCTGACGTCGGCAATGTCGCCGCTTCCAGTTTCCCCCGGACGAGGAACGTGAACGTATTCAATTTTTGACGTGACAACGTCTAATGAATCGATGAACGCCGGCTGCACGCACGAAAAAGCGTCCCGTTACGCACATTGTCCCGTTACGCGGTGTACCGTTAACGCTCATTGTACGCTTGCGCCGCATCTGTCTCTCTTCCGCTCGATTGGAACAACCGTCGATTTGACTTTTTCGAGATACATTAAACTTTAAACACTCCCATTCGTTTCCTTCCTTTTCCTATCATCGTCCTATCCTTAACAGAATAACACAGATTGGAAGAAGTTGAATAGCAAACATGTACAAAAGTTATAGTTAAAATAATTTGTTCGTTGAAGTATTAAACATCTTTGAATTAATGGGTGCAAATAAAAGTAAATTTATCAATTATATTGTAGATTTCATTTCACTCCTCCTTTGCATCCATACAAAATAGTGATAATTCAATAAAAATGATTCAATATTATTCATTAAAGTTTGCAATCATTCATAAATGTTTTGTTATGACGTTGTCACGTTAAACTATCGTCCGTAAACCGACTTTACAGACAACCTTTTTTTTCGGGTTCGGCTGAGGATTCGACACCGCTTAATACTCGTTAACTATCAAAGCTACAAAGTTGAAGTAAAATACATCTCAGTAGGGCTTACTTTCCTCGCGGTCGTTACCTGGTACTTTTGGTATGGTGAAAGAACCAGGAATTTAAAAACAGATTCCCGGGTTCTAACGGTACTTTTCGGGACTCCACATCGACAGCATAAAATTTCATTTTTTTTTATTGCGCGCTAAGGTTTACTTTCATTTGATACTCTTCTCTGACGGGGGAATGGTAGGGGGATACGGGCGGGGTGAGGGGGGTAAGTCTGCGATCTGCCCGCACTCCACTTCGGTAGTCGGTGTTCGGTCAGCCGTTGGTGTGTCAGTGCCTCTGGTTGTTGTGCCAATGCTAAATAACGGCATTTTTCTTCTTTTAGGTTTGTTATGACAAGAAGAAATGTTATTTTTAAGTTGATAACTTTGTAATTCTGCATGTGTTAAAAAAAATTTACATCTTTAAATTTTTAATTTTTGCACTTGAAGATTGAGAGTAAGACTGAGAAAAGAGAGGTTTGATCATGTTAGTAGCTATTTTTTGCAATAAAAATTTGTGACACAAATGTTTATCTCTTTTTACTTTTGGTCACTAAAAAAAAGTTTTTAGGCGTTCGAAACTAACGATTACGACTTCAATAACCGACTGCTGCACCATTAATACAAATAAAAAACAACCACCTAGCCCTGGGAGTAACGGGAATTCTCGGTTTCAGTTGAAGACTGGTACCGAAATTACCGGTTCTGAAAATCGGAGTACGGTTCCGAATACTCTAGTCGAGACACTCTCCCAATTATTTGATGTACAACTTCTCGACCCGAACTGGCCTGATCATTACAAAGACGACAGATGCGTGAAAGTGGTCTCAGTGCCTTAAGAGACCCACCCACGCGGACACACAAACGGTGGCAGTGCTTCAGAAAAAAAAAACATGCGAATTTGAAAACTGATCAAGACATCAGAGTGGTGTCTGTTCACGAAAAGCATCAAAGAATACTCTTAGGGTGTTTCCCGCAAAACTGTATTTTCAAAAGAGTGTAAACGGCTGAAAAGGCATGTTTTCAGAATAATTTTTATGCACGAAACTTGTGGTACTTACAGATCCTTGAAAAAACTCAAAGGACTTGAATTACACGTTATCTTCATCCCTCCGCCGCATGATGTTATTGTCGGCGCTCGAATCTCACAGCCTACTTGCACGACGAGAAGACTGTGCGCCAGTTCACAGCCTTGCGCTTAGAGGCGACACCGCGCTAGAAGCACCAGCGAGCGTCGCCCTTATCATCCCGCCTCGCTAACACACATACACCCCTGACCAGGCTTCATCAGCCGATCACACCGACGTTCTTCTGGTGAATTTCAATTCCGTTTACTTTTTATCGGCCGATTCGAACGACACAGAAAGTTTCAGTACGAAATAATTCTGAAGTGCGGATTTGCGAGAACCGTAAAAATTTTAGTCGAAGAGAGAAGTTAATGAGGTTGCAGTCAGGGGCGTACCTAGTTGGGGTGAGAGTTTGGGTAGATATATCCCCTCCAAATCCTTAAAAAAATATATCTATCACTCCCTCCCACAAAAGAAAAGAATTTGATAGCAAACAGTGGGAATAGTGGTTAGATAAACCCTCCTCCTTGGACATAATGAAATTCTGACTACGCCTCTGGATGCTGCATATCACCTTAAGACGTCTGTGGAGTGAAATCGCAAGACGTTCATTTAGTCACTCTCATAAACCCGAAATTTTTTTCCGTTCTATTCGAAGAATTGACAAAACAACGTATGCAATTCTCCGTATTCACACCACACACACAAAAAAAATTCATTAGCGTGACTTTACCTCTTTTTTTTAGTAATCAGTTTTTTTTATAACGGAGGGCTTGTTACCGAACAAAAAGATAAATGATACACTCACTGAACCGAAGTGAATAAGGTCGAAGGCACTATGAACTCCCTATAGGTCGACGACATTGTTAGACGTCTGACAGAAATAATCAGACGACCAATGTCGGTGCCACACAGAAAGGATATCTCTGTACTGTTACAAAAGATTCCTTTGGAAACCATTTGCCGAGAAATAGTTCGTAATGCCACAAGAGAGATATTGTAACGTTTTACAGCACGTGTCTATGGTTATTTTTGCATATGTGAAATACGTTTTTCGAGAAAATACTTAGTATTTCTTACAAAAATTGGCGCATAATTCTATATTTTAATCGATGTGTCATTCAAGCATAATTCTTTTTAATCGATGGAAAAATATAATCGAATTTTCAACAATTTGACTTTTTTTTTTTGTAATATGCGTATCTGGAAAGGTATTATGGGAACAGCGTACAAATAACTTTAACTAATGGAGGTACTGGGACAACACAAAGCATAAATTCCGGGTTAGGAATCCGAACCCAGTATTACTGCGAACACTATTCTGCAGTGATACAGTATTTTTTCACGTAAATGTTAAATTTACACGTCTGCAATTTTTTATTATTATTTCTGTTCCATTTACAAAAATTGATTACAGTGCACTGTGCCCGTATCTTAAGTCAGCGAAGGACGGCCGCGATAGCTGATGAAGGGCAAGGGGTGGGGGGAACACACGTGATAAGCGAGTAGTTGCAACTTGTGTCCCACTTTTCCCCGACGACACTGTTTTCTGTTTCCGCACAGAATTATTTTTATGTGTAACACCTTAGCTCTCGGTATACGGCGTTTCGAAGGAGCAATTTCGTGAATGGAACGGAAGTTGCATGGAACGGAATTGTGTAACCACGGTGCCGTCATTTGCGGCGGATTACGCGAACAAAAATTCACAAAGCCAAAATGAAACTTCATAGTATTAACAGTTTAATGAATGTTAACAGTATGGGCAGTATTTTAATAAAATTCCATTGTCGAAAATCAGGTCCAATGACGGGGTTTTGTATATATTTTTTTCCAAGTCTCTTTTAGCTTTCACGGAGCCGCTTTGTTATATAGCTGTGGTTTTCACAAAAATTTCAAAGATAGTTTAATACACAAAACACACAGAAAAACCAACTAAAACCAGCCGATATCATTTTAATTTCTGTGTGTTTGTATATTCATCTTTCTTTTCCATTCTTATGTTTCCTGTATGACATTCAGTAAAAACAACCAATGGCGTATTAAATGTTTAAAATTAACCTTTCCCATTGCATGAATCGTTCACAAAACGTATTTCAATGGTATTTTTTATATGAAATACTTTTTTTTAGAAACAATGTCGCGCTTACGAAAATTGGTTTATGATTTTAAATTTTGTTCGATGTTATATACAAGCACACATGTTTTAAACCCTTGGAAAAGATAATCGACTATTCAACTATTTTCCTTTAGTTTGTTTTATTATGCAAAATAAGGCGCGCAGTTAATACCGGAAAGCTACTCAGGGAACGGTTTACAAATGACTGTAACTAATGAAGGTACTGGGACAACACCAAATAACCAATGCTTGGGTTATAACTCGAGCCCGCTATAACTGCGAACATCTGTTTTTGTAGCGATACAGTTGATTTCGTGGAAATGTACAAACTATCAATGAATTTTATAGTGTACTGATAAGGACTGCGGGGAAAACTGCGTGGAAAACCGCGTGGTTCATTTCTCAAGACGCTATAATTGAATACCAAGGTCGGATCCAGGGGGAAGGGGGGAAGCTGTCCCCCCTCCCTTTTTAAGTTGAAAAACAAGAAGCAAGAAGCTGTTATTACAAAATTGGTAACTAATCCCCACAAATTATTGTCTTGGTTTTAAAAATAAATATGATGTTCTTTGATTTGTCATTGTTATTGCTGTTGAGATTTAATTCCAAAAATGACCCCTCCAAAACTTTTCTGAATTCGTTTTGAGTTGAATTTGCAATCATACCGTTGTGTTGGCTCAAAGTTTATATGGCTGGTTCTGGGGCAACGAGTAGAGAGACACTTGAATAAACCTTTCAAAATAAAATAGATGCATGGAATTCCCGTGAAAGTTTGCACTTAGGAAATACACTTGAACGACGAAACAAAAAAAATAATAAATACCCCTTGAACGATAGAATCTAAACAATAAAGATAAAACGCTTTGTCGTTTCCAGCGCAACGGAAACCACCATTTAGAGCCACAATCCTGAGCGTTGCAATTCTTGTTACGCTCATACGAGTCATGGCCTCAACTTACCCGACTTACACTACCGGCTATTAAAAAGTTTCGTACACATAAACTTTCTCACTAACACATGAGAAATTGAAATATGTCACAGAATTTTTAAGATTTTTCATTTTCTTGATAAACTTGATTAGTTTTAAAGTGTTCATTCTTGCATTGATTCGTGTTTGTTTTACATTGGTCTAAAAACTAATAATGACATAAGCTTTAACGGGGAGGCGAGTACATACTTCAGAATTTTCTCTAAAAACAGTTTACGAATAATTTTGGGCATGCATTGGAGACGCAAAGAATATTTCACCCCTAAAAATAAGTAATACTCGTATATTCTTGGCTTCGATCTTAAAAAATACTCAAATATTTTGGGGGAAGTTCTAAAATTATAGATAAAAATTATTGTTACGCCCTTAATATAAAATGTAAGATGCGAGAGAGAGAGAGAGAGAGAGAGAGAGACAGAGAGTCTTGTTGAATTTATCCTTGGCCACTTATTGTCTAACGCGATGGACCTTATTGTTGGTCTACAAGTTAGTAGAGCCTTTCTCACGGTTACTTAGTAGAGACTTGAACAATTTACGGATTAATTTTGCAATTGGCTAATCCAAACACGGTTATCTTCATGTTGTTTCAGTGAACAGATAATCTGAAGGATTGTGAACCAATTTAAAAAACCATTTACAAAAAGAAGTATGAATTCACAGATACCCCAGTTAAGAGGTGTCACGAGCCAGTAGGCAATGAGCAGGTAGAAATTTTTACCCGAGTGCATAGAGTAGAAGATTGTGACGTCCATCCTAGAGATCACTAAAACCGCGAATTTTTTTCCATTCTCTACATAATAGTATACGTCACTTGTTCTCTCATAGCGCATCGAGAGAAATTATTGATCGAGGGACCAGTTTTCTTTATCCACAACCCTCCCAGACTATTAATTTACAGAATGAGTTTGAAATCGATCGACAGATCTCGGCCAAAGGCGAATAACGCATAAAATAAGTCGTGTATGTACACACACACACACACACACATACACGTCTTGGTCTAAATTGTTTCCCAGGGGTGGTATAGGCCTTTGAAGATGACGCTGATCACACTGTTAGAAACGGACTTTTCAACGAAGAATTAACCTGAAATAAACGAAGGGTTCATCGTAATCTCAGATAACAGGATCTACGTATAAATTACTCGTGTTTACGGCTTTCGGGTTTAATGTTCCGCTGTAAACAATGTAAGCACAAGATCTTTGCTGTATATTCAACAAGATTTTTTAATATTCAGTTAGTATAATGGGTTTATTATTATTGATTTATATTCAAAATAAGTTTACTCAGCACCGTAAATGTTCGGAGATAAACCTTCACTTTACGAAAATCCATAAATTTAAGATGAAGAGTTCTTTTAAAAGTGCAACTGGTTTGTTGCAAATAGGAGAAAAAGGTTTTTTTTATATATATAAAGATGGAACACGTCAAGATAGAGTTTAATTAAACAAACTTATAAAAATCACCGCAAAAATTTTTTGTAGTAAAATTATTACGTTAAAGCTCATATTTCTCTCCCGCGTGAAAAAATAACGTGGAATAACATAATTGTATTACCATCAATTATTTAAATAAAATCATTTTACGACGGTGACAAGTTTTGCAGTAGTAGTAGTAGTAGTAGTAGAACTCCGTTCAACTGAATGTCCTACAGACCATTGTTTCATCTCAAATACTTTATTTTTCGCAATAAACCAGCTGTTCAGATCCAACTTCAAAGGCAACAGGACAGTAACTCGTGGAGAGAAGAGGGAGGGGGGGGGCAGACGAGGGCTTTTTCCCCGAGTGCCGCATTTGGAAAAAGGAGGGAGTAGGGCGCCAAACTGGCATAGTAATTTGTACTATAGATATTTACTCGAACATCGTAGTGCTATAGAACACACAAACAAGTTGGAGGGGAAGATGAACTGCATTGCTTGTATCGAAAGATACATACATGTATACATGGCCGCAAATCTGTAGGATTGGTTAAGGGCTCGCGGAAATTGTTATTTGAGCAGGGGGGGGGGTAGAGACCCGGGAGTTTTGCGCGTGGGATTTAACCGACGCAAGTCGCATCTCTGGATATAGGGTGCTTGTATGCTGTACACTGCCCATATTCTGGCCTATATGCATGCAACATTTTATAATATACAGAAAGTTTTCCATTAAACGTAGTGTTGACGTTTACGTTCATCGACCCCGTTTCAAGGTCACGATTTCCCAAGCACAAGCGGGCCTCAGTGAGGGGCTTCTTAGTTCCAGGGGGGCCGCGCCCCTCTGCCTCCCTCAATGCATGTATTTCATCAAATATTTTAAAATCGGTATTTTTCGCGTACTTGCGACGTATTAAAAAGTTGGTTGTCTGTAAAGTCGGTTTACGGACGATAGTTTAACGTGACAACGTCATAACAAATCATTGATGAAATGATTGCATACTTTTATGAATAAAATTGAATAATTTTTATTGAAAATATCACTATTTCGTATGGATACAAAGGAGGAGTGATAAACTGTCGGAAGTTCTCATTACTGCTTTGAATTTTTTTTTTTTCGTTGGCTAAGAGTCCTTCAGATAAACTGTGAGACTCACAGAAGCAATATGAAGTTACAAGTGTTTGGATTCTAGAATAACGCCAATTGAATCAGCGACATTTTCTGGTCTCTAACCAATGAGAACACTGTAATATGTAATATATATATATATAGTACTTTTACAAGGATAGTTTTTGGAAAACTCAGTTGCCAACAATATCACTTGTAAGATTTCAAGGCAGAGTTTTGTACCATTTGGCAATTTTACAAAGCTTTGCCTTGCAATTTTTACGAGTGATATCGTTAAAAACTGAGTCTCCATTGATTTTCTTGGTAAAATAGTACAAAAAAATCCTTTGCAGTGCATGCTAATAAGGCTTGATCATTAATAGGTAGGTTGATACTCGCGTAGTGTGAAATGAATCCGGGAAATTATCATGGCTGTAGCTATCAGTAGGGACTGGAAAAATTCGCGGTTTTAATGACCACTAGGATAGACTCCACGATTCTCTATATACTCGGGCAACTATCACCTGGTCATTGGCTACCGACTCGGGACACCTGTTTACTGCGATTCTTATGATTCGATACTTCTTTTGTTGAGTGTTTGCCACTGGCTCAGAGTCCTTCAGGTAAATTGCGGTCCAATCACTGACGCAGCATTAAGCTAAACGATTTTGGATTCCAGCCTGTCTCGAAAGGAATCCGCGAATTTTCCCGGTCTCTAGCTATCAGTAGGTTACTGTTACCTTGTCAGCCGATTACAGACCTGTGTTGTCCTTTCTCTGCTGGTACGTCCGCGAGTGTCTCTCCGACAGGTGTGAAGCACTTGTGTTTGCACGGGCGGGAGCAGCAAATGTTTGATGAGGCCCAAGCAGGCACTCCCCTGCGTGCCGGCGGGCGATGACTAAAAGCTTAAACTGTTAGACATTACAACAAATTGACCGAATTTCCAACGAAATGTGTACACATTGAACAAACGAAGAGTACTTTGGAATTTAAAAAAAAATTGTTTGTCTGTAAAGTCGGTTTACGGACGATAGTTTAACGTGGCATACTTTTATGAATAAAATTGAATCATTTTTATTGAATTATCACTATTTTGTATGGATACAAAGAAGGAGTGAAATGTAATCTACAATTATTTGATAAATTTACTTTTATTTGCACTCATTAATTAAAATATGTTTATTACTTTAACTTCTTCCAATCTGTGATATTCTGTTAAGGATAGGACGATGATAGGAAAAGTAGGAAACGAATGGGAGTGTTTCAAGTTTAATGTGCCTCTAAAAAGTCAAATCGATGATTGTTCCAATCGAGTGGAAGAGAGATAGATGCGGCGCAAGCGTACAATGAGCGTAACGGGACACTATTTCGTGCGTGCAGCCGGCGTTCATCGAATTATTAGACGTTGTCACGTCAAAAAGAACCGGTTCTTCTCATAAAGTAAGATGATTTCCAGCTTCAGAGTTTCGGATTCAATTGTGTTCCAAGGTAGGTGTGGCCGTTACCGAGATTTAAATATTTGGTTTATTTACCATGATTATCCTTGTGGATTCATATCCCAAGTAAGTTTGCGAAGATTCCTCGATAATTTTCAATGGTGTAGCAGCTTGTCGGGTCTCAATGCGACTCAGTAATGGCTTCAGAGCAGAATGTGGATATGTCTTCTGTTGAGCAGTTTTTCTCAAAAGTTTTGAAGCCTGGGCGCAATTGAAATTCTACAAATAATTGAAGGCACACCATATACAGATTTCTGATAAATATGTTATAATAATCAAAGCCTCACAGATATCTAACGATGATCAAATCAAGGCTTGTTTACGTGTGTAAGAGCGCCGTACTGAACTAAATCATTTTTCGAGAAAACCCCGTATAGAGGTTCAAATAACACATATAGTGTTTGTTATTTTAGAGAAACTATATTTATTTTTATATCTGAACAAATATTTTTTTCTGAATACCACAAGGGCGTACCCGAGGAATTTATAGGGCACCCTCTTTGAGAACCACTTCTGAAAGTGAAGGAAGGGTATTTCATGTGCACTGTACAAATTTTTTTTGTCAGTGTTCCGAAACACGCAATGTAATCACTGAGCTACGGATTGTCAGTGCGTGGTTGAAGTCACTTTCTTCCTCACCATTGACGCATCAAAACAAACCAAAACATTCAGAAAATCACGCTTGACACGCTTAATCATCGTTACTGGGTATAATGTAGAATTTCCATCTTTAAAAACAGTCACTTCCGTAAAATAAAGTCCGTTATAAAACCTTTTCTACAATTCGAACACTACTTAATCTTCGCCCAACGTTTTGTCTCAAACAAAACGCAAATATTTCAGCACGCAATGTCCGTGTGGTAATGTATACATGGCTAACAATTTTTGAGTATACTTATGAAAGACACCATACACTAGGTGCTAAATAAATTGTTGCTTATACTATCAGTTGTGAGAAATTTTAAATTATAAGCTTAAAGTAAAGATAAATGAAGTTAATTTAATAGTTTATATACAAAATTGGAAAATAATTCAGAAGTTGTATGTAAATGTCAATACAAGCGCAGGAGTCGGAGTGAATGTTGATGTCGGTGTCCGCCATCTTGGATTCTGAAGTCACCTCGGCCATCTTGAGAAACCTTGACCTTGACCTTAACTTTCAAAAGTTGCCAAAAATTGCCAAAAATAACTCAACATTTCTCAACATTGGCAAAAATTCGCCTAAATTCGTAAAATTTCCATTTTATAGGAAACAAGATTCGCCAAAAAAAAATCAGAAAAACAAAAATTTATCTATTTCGAGGAAACAATTCCAGTTTAGAGGGAAAATTTCCCGTTTTAATCCTCATTAAATGCTACTGGATTGAAAAATCCTAAAAGTGGCCTAAGAGTCCTAAAAGCAAGCCGCCACAATCCGCCGAGGTCATGACCTTGACAATTAGGATGTCATGGCCGCCATTTTGAATTGGGATGTCATCTTTGCAATTTTCGTTATGGCTGCAATCTTGAAAATCCTAAACTATTATACGATTTCAACAGGAAAAAATTTAAATTAATAAAAAATTAATTAATAAAACTTTAATAAAAAACCTTCCGCCATTTTGAAAATCGTCCGCTATATAGAAAAATCATTACTAACATCCAAAATATTTCCGAACGAATTTCATTGAATAAAAAAATAATTAATAAAAATTTAATAAATACAATTTTAATTTAAAAAAAGACTCTTACATCATGGAGACATCTATTAGAACCCGGTGAGGGCAAAAATAAATATGTCGCTGGATCCTTTCTCCACGGAAGTCACCGGCAGACTGAACTCCCACCACTGATGCCAATGTATTTATATATCGCCAGCGAATATTATGCCATGGCAGCAATCTTGTTTTAGTCTTCTGGATGCCACCATATTGGATCCGAATTATTATTTCGTCAGCTAGAGGATGCTACCACCATGTTAGTTTAATTTTTACCTGCTAGAGTGCAGTAATTATTTATTGCCAAGGAGCCTGCCATTTTATCGACCATCTTGGCCGCCATCTTGGAAATCTGTATTTTTAAGCTAGAAATTCGAGAAAAATAATAAAATTAATAAAAAATAATTGATTAAAATAATGATTGATTCGATCGGTATCCATCCTTGATTCGAAAACTAGATTAAGCAAAAGAGGTAATTTTAATTAAAAATCACATTTAATAAACCATGTTCGAAATCCTAAGAGAGGCTTCAATTCATTTATTACCAGTATCCAGTAAGCCAATATGGCTGCCATTTTGGAAATTTGATTTTATTGACCTAGAAATTCGAAAAAAATCCAAAATTCATAAAAAAAATCACTTAATAAAATAACGATTTATTCAATCAATATCCATTTTGGTTAGATTCTCAGTTAGTGATAAGAGTAACTAAAGCTTAAAATAAATTTTAAATACTGTTTTCCATTACCTTTTGTGGAGTTTAATTATCATTTTCTCTACGGAAAACGACACTATACAAGATACCTGACGGCTGAATTAAATATGTTGTCGCTTTGCCTACCATGAAAGTATAATTTTTAGATACTTGCCAACTTTTGAAGGTCAAGGTCCAGGTTTAAGGTCAAGGTAAAGTTCATTCAAGATGGCCGCCGTGACGTCAGAATCCAAGATGGCGGACACCGACACTAACACCTTACTCAGACTCTTGCACCTGGATCGGCATTTACATACAACTTTGAGAAGAATTTCTTCGCATTTTTTTCTTCTGTCTTTAATTTAGGTGTAAAGCGGTGTATTGATCTTCCTTCCGGTTCTATCACTATTTACCTGCCTCTATTATATAAGTGATATAATTAACCACTGGGCAGGAATGAAGTGATTCGAAGTTCTCTACAATCTTATAAATATCATGACATCTGCACGTACATTCTTTTCAAGATAAGATGAGAGACTTTTGACTGGTGCTTCAAGCATTATTTAGACATTGACAAGCGTATGTTATTATGAAACTCTAACAAAATATTTTTTGATACACGATTAGCTCGTCGGGTGCTACATTAATCCGTGTTTTTTTTTTAACTCAGCTGACAATTTTTGAAGGTTTCTTGCAACATCTGTCAAAACAGAACCTTTCCTTGACTTTTTATTATATTTTCGCAGCTATTTTAAGTCCAGACGAGCTGGCCATATCATATTTTAGAAAAACGTTCAGAAGTAGCAGTGGCACAACTTTACGTTGATTTTATCCGTGCAAAGACAGTGGCGGACGGATGAATTTTTTTTTGTTTTGAAGAAGGGGGAGGAGGAATTTGAAAAAAAAAATTAAAAATATGAGTGAGTCTTTTAGTACTCGCCAGTGATGTGTAACATCTAATCTCAGTAACGAGCAAATTCATGAATCCTCATGTTGAAAATACACTGAAAATACGAAACCCAGACACGTAATTTAACGTAAAAACAAAAAAAATAATGTCAAGCGTGTTAAAGATACAAAAATAGTGTTTTCCATAACTTTCTGGAGGGACGTTTTACGTAATTTCCGCACCCGCCGCTAGAATTCGCTGCCGGCGCACCTACGTTTACTATCGAATCATTCGATTTGCAAAACCGAAATTTTAATCTTTACAATGAAACTGTTCCGATGAAAGCGAATAAAAGACTTGGTAACAATTTCAAACCCCGGCTTTGGACCTAATTTTCGACAAGGATTTTTTTATTTTTAAACCATGTTAAAATTCACTAAGAAGTTAATACCATCCATTTGGCTTTGTGAAATTTGGTGCGCGCCACCCGCCACAGGTGACAGCGCCGTGGTTACATATTTCCGCCCCTTGAATTCCGACGTATTCACAAAATTTTCCTCCAGCAAATGCCGTATACCGAGAGATAAGATGTCACACATCAAATACAATACTACTGACACAAACACACTGACATGCAGGCTTGCAGAAGCAGTCGTAGACGACGCGGCTTATCACTCAGTTGAAATTTTCAGCTGTTGCAACAGATCATTGCAACGTGATTTTTAACTGCTATTTCGCAAACTTTTTCCCAACTTCAGGAGCGAAGGCAGAAGATATATTCCCCATATCCCTCCTTCCCATCATCCGCCATTGTGTAAGTAATATGTTTAGTTGATCAAGGCGGGCATTCCTCTTCTAGATACTGCCACTAGGGTAGATATATCCAGACCCCACATTTATTTAGCTATCGAATACGTTTCCACTATGTTGGTTCCACACGTGTTTGTGTGGGTGCGGACATACGGTGTCACAAACAAATCAATATCGTCCACTCAGCTACATTCACTTATGTTGTTGAATCTGTCACTGTTAATTCTACGTATTCCAAAGAGGAATTCGATTTGGTCGTTCTTACAATACGTCTTTAAGTTACAAACAAAAAAAAGGGGGGGGGGGGGGGGTTGCCCTATCTTGAACAGTATAATGTATAAACAAAAAACGTATAAATTATAACATTGTTACACGAATAAATAAGATATAAATTAATAAAAATTAGTATTTTCAGTAAAGTACAGGTACAAAGTTATAAAAATATATAAAACTTACTTAAATATTAAAGCCATATATTCATCAGTTAAATTATCTAGACAAATATTAACATATTTTTTATTTGAAAATAATTTTTAGTTCATAGTCTTTCAGGAAGAATAACAACAATTTTTGGAATCAAAAATTCTAAAGATCTCTGAGATATTGTTTTATGAAATAGATGGATTGGTAAATATTTATGTTCTGTGTATGCCGTGTAGGATAGTTATGATCTTAATAATTTAACTGATTTTCCCTTTGATACATATCAATTATTGCAGCTCTAATAAACAGTTTTTTAATATCAAATACATTTAATAGTTTAAAAAGTTCCTTGGATGGGTACATGTGTTATTTTTTAAATAAATCGTAAAATAAGTTTTTGAATTATTATACACTGCTGTGGATTATTTTCTAAAAATATGTTTTACCAAAGAAAAGAAATCGCAAACACTGTTATGGCCCTCTGTAGTCGCTGTGACTGTACCTAGAAAGCTTTCGTGACGTAATGGCACCCTAACCACGTAATGACGTTACATTTCGTAATGCACGGCCGTGCTACGTTTCTCTGAAGCCGTGAGACGCCTTCGTTACCGAAAACCCATTTTTCCCTTTCCCGTATAGCACTCAAAATTTTCCATCATCTCGTCTGTACGACGACTCGAAAAGCGTCAGACCCATCCTTGCAACTTTGTATAAACATTACGGTGTTTCAGTGGTCACGATGCATCTATGAAATACATCTGAAACCACGCGTGTTGCAAGGTATTGTACACGTTTCCATGTTGCAAGCATGTTCACGTAGAAGGGCTTGCAAACTGGAAGATGTTTGTAAAATCGAGACAGATGTTTATGTGGGATGAAATCTGTGTGTAGGCCTATATATATTTTACTGAAATTATTTTTTCTTTGCAACAGTGGTATACGTACATGTTCATCGGCAATAACTGCACAGTAGTTAGGAACTAGAAAAATTCGCGGTTTCCATGACCTCTAGGATAGACTCCACAATCATCTATGCATTCGGTAAAATTACACTGACTCGTGGCACCTGTTAACTGCGATATTTGTAATTCGATACTTCTTTCGCTGAAGGTTATTAATTGGCTCAGAGTCCTTAAGAAAAAATGTGGTCCAATCACTGAAGAAGTGGATAATAGTTAGACGCATTTGGATTCTACGCTAACGCGAAATGAAACAGCGAATTTTTCCGGTCTCTAACAATAGTTCATTGAACGTCTTACAAAATCCATTTATAAACACATTTATAGCAAAATCGGACCAAGAGAATATTTTCCACCCCAATTTTATGTGCATTGGAAAATAAAATTTCAATAATTTTTGGTTTGTTTATTATAATTTTTTGTTAAAATGTCATTCAACCACACAACTGCCATCCGGGTCATGGCTGCTAAAAAATATAACACAGGTCCGTTAACATATTTTCACATTAGCCAATGACGGCTAATGACAGTAATTACAAGAGTAATATGTATTTCGATAACTATTATTCAATTTAATTTTTTAAGCTATATTTTTATGCCGAAATGTTTGAGTTGCGCGCCTAGTTTTTGAACATTAAGCTCCCCTCTATGTACTACCAAGCGCTCATGTCTTTTACACACTCTCATTTAAAGGATAGGGCATGTCATGTTTTATACTCTACTGATACTATTGGGGAGGGCGAACCACAACTGAGAGTTTTGGGTGATAAGGAAAAAAAAACAGTTAAATACAAAGAGTCCAAAATATTTGAAACAAAAATAATAATAATAGCCTCTATTTTAACGCATTTCCGACGTCTTAAAAAGTCATCGTTGAAACTATGTGTTTCAACCTGATTTTAGAGACTTAAGTTTACAAATATACACCATATGTGGAGGAGCACTAAAAATAAATGAACTGACTTTGAAGTACGGATCCAGCAGAGAGGATGGATATGGATATATATATATATATACTAGCTGTACCCTGCCACGCTTCGCTGTGGCTTCTTAGCTGAATGTAAAAGAACATAATCCGTTTAGTAAACTCCGTTGAAATCCATGAAAACAAAAGAATCAAGAGAAAACGCTTGTCTTTTGTTTTTATTAGCGGGATAAATGTTCATAAAAGTAAAACAGCAATAAAAAAATGAAGGAACGTTAGAATTCAAAAAATAAATAGCCATAAACCATCTAGGAAAAATTTCGCATCGAATGGTGGTAGTTTCATGTCGATACGATCAGTGGTTTAGGCGTGATTGAGCCTCAAACGAAGACCATTTTCATTATATATATATATAGATATAGCTATACACACACACACACACACACCATCCAGGTGTTTTTTTTAGTACGAGGGTATATTAATTCTTTGGTAAACGTGTTTCATCCGTTCCTCCAGATGACATTTTGCAGCCTTTCTTAAGATGTCGTCTGAAGACACGTGGTTTGCGCAGGTGGCGAGCCATCCTCCAGAATGTTTGCTTTCTTCCCGGCGCGGCGCGGCAGCAGCCGAGGTCTTCTCGCGACCTCGAAGCCAAACCGATGGCCAGCACCGACGTAAAGATAAATCGATGCATACGAGTTTTTTTTCCTCTTTTGTGGATGCATCGATTCTTCAAGAATAAATCGATTTCCCTCCCACCATTTATACTCAATCTTTTTTATATACCTTCGCACAGCACACTAGATTATTTGTTTGGCAGGGATATGCGTAGGGGCAGGCATTTTTCGCGAAAAGATCTGAACACTTATTAGAATGCAACAAGGTATACCCGCACCTGTGGTTTCTTCCTTGTGATTTGCGGCCTTCTGCGAGAGAAGTCTTTGCCTTGTTTGACCCAGCCACTCAGGACGCGTCTACTTCCGCACTGAATTACTGTGATTGGTGTTGTGAAATCGATATGTACATGCGAAAAACCCACCCAATCACGAAACACAGACGATGCTATAGTGTTTTAACTTGCATCTACTCTCAAAATCTTTTCGCGAAATCTGCATGCCCCTAGATATACGTCGTTCGCCTGCGGAACCTTGTAAGATTATAGTGGTCTCCGAACCACTCATCATGGTGTTATGTTTTCATATATATATATATGGGTGTGGTTTTTTTTATTTTATTTAAATAATTACCGTTTTTACCAAAGCGGCGCTGCTGTCGGCATTCCGCGCACGCGGGCTGTGTACCTGCATCTGTTGGCGAGTCACAGACGACATTACGGAAACATGCGGCCTTGTGTACGCTTGTTTGTGATTTTTCGAAATGCCTCCGCCGATTGAGAATCCCGCTGACTGTGAAATACGCGCTGTGATTCGTTTTCTCAGAGCTAAAGTGTGGCGTGAAAACGGCTGATATTCATCGTCAGAACACTGAAGTGTATGGAGAAAATATTATGACCGATGGAATGGTACTTGTAAAGGGTTGGAGCTTTCAAAGATTTTCACGGATTTTCATGATGAGGAACGAAGTGGGATTCCGTCTGTAATTATTGAAGATTTGGCGCAGAAAGTCGAAGGAAAAAGGGAAAGAGGACAGACGTTTCACGATTTCGTAGTTGTTTGGTAAATTTCCTCAAGTGCTGCAGTGGTTTCTAAATCAGGCGGCAGACTTCTATGATGATGGAATGTACAATACGATAAGTGCCTTAGTATTGGTGAAAGTTACGTAAAAATGTAGATTAAGGTACAGGCTTTCATGTAAAAATTTTTTGACGTGACGTATAATAAATCGATGAACGCCGGCTGCACGCACGAAAAAGGATGACTCATTGTCCCGTTACGCTCATTGTCCCGTTACGCTCATTTTACGCTTGCGCCGCATCTATCTCTCTTCCACTCGATTGGAACAACCATCGATTTGACTTTTTCGAGGCACATTAAACTTGTAACACTCCCATTCGTTTCCTACTTTTCCTATCATCGTCCTATCCTTAACAGAAAACACAGATTGGAAGAAGTTAAATATCAAACATGTATAAAAGTTATAGTTAAAATAATCTCCTCGTTAAAGTTATAAACATATTTGCATTAATGAGTGCAAATAAAAGTAAATTTATCAATTAAATTGTAGATTTCATTTCACTCCTTCTTTGTATCCATACAAAATAGTGATAATTCAATAAAAATTATTCGATTTTATTCATAAAAGTATGCAATCATTCCATCAATGTTTTGTTATGACGTTGTCACGTTAAACTATCGTCCGTAAACCGACTTTACAGACCACCATTTTTTTAAGAAAAATTTGTTTTCTTAATGTTAAAACGTTACTTACTTTTAAAAAAAATTATTATTTTGCTTGTAATTTATGACGTGTTACGAGGTTTAGTTAAAGCAAGATATATAGGTTTTAGTCATTTTATGTCGTGAATAAGAATCACTCTTTTGCATCTAACATGTGACGTTACATTATACAATTTAATTAGGTAACTTTGCATGATTGACGTGAACGGAGGAGGAGCGGTATGCCGGTATCAGGAGCAATGAACCTCGTCGAGTGAATGTCGTGGACCCCTGCCGGCGGAGCAGGCGCCGACTCCAGTCCGGGGTTCGACGCCCGGCGGGGACGTCTCGGCCGTCGACGAGGCTCAGCGCCGCTCCTGATGGCGGTCCACCAGGACCCGGGTGAACCCCGAGGAGAAGGTCTCGCAGTCTTGCGGCCTGCCGCCGGTCGCTGAACCCCCGCATCTCTGAGCCCGTCTATGAAAGCGCTACACAGAGAAAAAGGTTTGTTTGAATCAAACAAATTTTTTTATATATATATGGCGAAACAAATATTTACTTGGTGGAACAAAATATTTTGTTAGTTCAACCAAACTCGGTAAGTAACAAAAATAATTTGTTTCGCCTAACCAAATGTACATTTGAGTTGACAAAATCATTTTGTTGGGTCAACAGAATCTTTCCTGCTACAACATATTTGTTTGAATTAACAAAATATATTTATTTCGCCATATACAAACAAATATTTTGTTGAGGCAAACAAACCTTTCTCTCGGTGTAGTTGCCACCTGCTGGCGGAACTCTATTGGTGCTTCTGGGTAGGCGAGGTGCACGAGTCGCTCGATTTCGGCTTCGAACTCCTGGAGGCTTTCTGAAGATAGCTGTTGACGTGTCTTCAGGGCTGTTCTGTACACCTCGCCCATGTGCCGGTCACCATGCCTCAACTCAAGGGCCTCTATTAATACCCCATATTCTTTCTGATCTGTAACTGGTATGGTCTGCTGCAGCTCTAGTGGAAATCCTCGCAGGGCCAAGACGAGTGTCGTAGCCTTTTCTTCATCGTCCCACCCATTTACTTCAGCAGCTGCCTCGAACTGTATTCTCTGTACGCTGTCCACGAAGACTTACCATGCGAAGGTGGGTGGCTTGAATTTTCGAGTGACGGCTGCTCCGGCGACACAGTCCGCTGGTTCGAACCTCGGCTGCTGATGTCGAACCCGAGAACCATCGGCCATCTTCTGTCTTCCAGAGAACACCACGCTTAGTACGTCTAAATATGAAACCAACAATTTAATGACAATGATAAATTTCACTTGTGTTTTTTTGTGGTTTGACTCCTTTTATTTAAGCCATACTAATTATTTTGTAGGTGATAGAAAAAAAAGAGAGTTATCGTAGATCAGCAGGAGAGAATGAACCGGCTTCTAGAATGGACATCTCAAGATCAAGAGGGATCCATTAATTCCTTGCGAATACGCAGTGCAGAATTAAATCCTTAAGTTCTCGGATTAAGAGTGCGACACATTTTTTTTTTTACGTGATTTGAGTTATTTTCCCGAAACCCCGAAAAACTCATGTTTCTAAGTTTGTTGAAAAACCAATTTTTAAAAATTGATTTATGAATGATTTACACAAAATTAAGTAATACCTGTCAATGGCTACACTGAAACGATTCATTTTAAAACTGGTTTACAATTTGCCTTTTAAGTTCCTAGAAATCTTTAAATACATACGTATTAAATTAAAAAGTACACACTTTATAAATATTTAAAGATGGCGACGTTATGATATAAAGTAAAATTATGAACAAAAAAAATGCAATTATAGACGCAAAATAATTTAGGATATGATCACCTTAAGCGACTCATTTCGGCATTGCGTTTCCGCTCATCGGCACATGTCAAGGATGTGATATTTCCCGGGATAGCGAGAATAGCGCAGCTTCGCTTTGCATAATTATTTGCAACGAGCATCACGTGATTCTTTCGATAAGTTCATTTGTTGCCTCTGTTTCGGGGTTCGAGGTTTTCTCAGCAAAATAATTGTCATATAACTGGGTTAAAACATCAATCCCACTAATATTATAAATGTGAAAGTTAGGATGGATGGATGGATGAATGGATAGATGGATAGATGGATGTTTGTTTCTCAATCACGCCAGAACGACTGAACGGATCTGGATGAAATTCCATCCCTAAGGGAGTTAAAAAGTGATAATTTCATTTTATAACAGAAAAAATCATAGGTCATATGTAGACATACAAAATTGTGAGTGAGTGTGTGTCATTTCTCTATGTCTGCCACACGATCATACACATAGTAAGGTCTGGCAAATTCATATTTTTCTCCTTGGTGAGACCAGCCCGCTTAGTGGAGCTCACAGCGGCTAGCAAAATAAAGGCGCTAATGACAGTTTTGTTCTTAACTTCGTCAATAGATAGAGTTGCCTTGAATTTTAAACGCACCATCGTTTGATGCGTTTGTCATGTCTTTAATTTTCGTTTGTTTGTGCCGTATGCGTTCCTATACCATTCTTCCGATTGCGATGAAATTTTGGTGATTTGTCATGCGCACGCCCGTTAAGTTTTTTTGAGACGGTATAACTATTTTGCAATAGTTGGGGCACGAATCGTTTCCAAAAATGTGTTTATTTCATATTATATAGCGGCACTTCGTCTGTTTTTGTTGTATAAGTGCGCACGCATGACACAATTTATTTAAATATAAAAGAGAGACAGAAATAGAGTGATATATATAGAGTGAGATAGAGAGAGACTGAGAGATAAGTTGAAATAGAGCGAGGTATAAAGAATGAAATGGGTTAGATAAAGAGATATATAGATGTATAGAGCTATACAGAGATTTATATATGGAAGAGCTAGAGATAGTGGGAGGTATATATGTATATATAAAGAGATAAATAGAGATAGAGAGATACATAGATATATATAGATGTAGATAGAGATAAATATATATTTAGAGAGATTGATAGATGATTTGTACATGTGTAACTACTTCAAACATATTACAAAACAAAACTGAATGAGGCATTGCAATGCATGCCGAGCATTAGCTAGATATTGGAATCTTTTCAATATTAGTAATCTCTTATTTTTAAGCTTTTTTCTATAGTGCTTTATAGAGTCTAGATTTACATACAGACCACCAATTTTTAGATATATACAGATAAATAACTATACACTGGCAGAACAACGTCTGTCGGGATCTGAAAGTGATATAAATTATTTTGCACACTTGACATTCAAATTAAGAAGACAATTACTAACTACATCTGATTTCGAAAAAGGTCCCCTTCACCCTGTGTTCAGCCCGGGCAACGCCGGGTACTGCAGCTAGTTAAAATATAAATTGATGTGCCAATTTTCCTAAGAAATACTCAATAATATCTCGAAAAACGCATTTAATGTATGACAAAATAACCATAATAGCTATGTGCTGTAGAAAGTTACAAAATCTTTCTTGCAGTATTACAAACTATTTATTGGCAAATGGTTTCCAAAGTAATATTTTGTAATATTACATAAATTGTTTTCTGTACAGCGCCGTGTTTTTTTCTTGAAGAGCGATGTTTTGTATTTGACTGTCATAGATTTTGACGAAACCTTTTGATCATGCATTTGTGAATAATTTTCTCTGAACATTTTCGTGTTAGCCCAGGAAATAAAACATTTAAGGCTGTGAACAATTCTGCAGCGCGGTTCAAACTCTTATCTCGTTGTTGGCCTTAATTTCATAGTTTTTAAATCAGAAACTTTTCTACTTTATATTTAAATTATTGGTTGTCCCTCAGATAGTTTCTCTCAAGAGGAAATTAAAGGGCATTAAAACATCAAACGTCTAGGTTGTTACGATTTCAAGTTATGCTAGAGTTAAATCATCGGCAGAAGTACGCGTCCAAGTATTATTTTCGGGAAAAAAAAAAAAAAAAGCCACATCATGTGTTATGATTTTAATTATGATTTCATTTGAGTTCCTTTGCTCAGACTCTTCATTACCAATTTGGGCAGTTTCCTGAAAGCGAATAGTTGTAAATAAATTTAAATGGATGCAATAGTTGTAATATTTAGGGAGTTGTGGTAATTTTTAAGTTTTTCGATCACCATAATTATCCGATTTTACCCAAAAAAATGAACTTGACCATGGTTTTCTAGCGTAATTTTTATGATTAGTCGAAGTGATTTATGGAAAATTACGGCAGTTATGCGTCAATAAAAAATTACATACAAACTTTTGAATTAACAATAGTTTTAGGAGTCTAGAAATCATGAAACGATAAACTTGGTATGAATTATCCGGAAGTCGTACCATGATAAAGACTGCAGAAAGCCATGTATTTTTATGTGACTTAAGTGATCATTATGAAGTGCTAAATGATCGTTACAGGAGTGAAGTGCTTTTGGCATATTTCTCTTTTTTTATAGTATTTGAAACGTATTTTCTTACCCTTAAAACGTTTTAAAGCAGTTTTTCTTTTTAAAAAAATTACTTCCTTCTTGATTATTATCAAGGAAAGATTATGTACATATTTTAAACTCAAGCCATAAAATCCCCTTTAAGTACAATTAATTTTTTTTGACTTGGGAAGGGGAATGTAAATCTGATGCAAATTGCGATGTTTATGCATTTTAAGCATGAGGATTACTTCTTTTCCCATTTCATTATTTTTTGTTTTTCTCTTGAATATTATCGACTTGCTCTTTAGATAACTTATTTTTAAATTTTTCTAATTCGTTAAACTCTTTACCAACACATCATAATTAAACCAAATAAATAAACGATCATCAAAAACCCTTCTCACTGTCAACTCAATGGCATTTCAATGGTTTCGTTGCATACTACATTATGTTAGTAGCTTACAAATATTTTGATATTTTTCTCAATAAATTATTCGAATGGTTTCTTTAACAAGTATAGAACTAGGTATCACAGTTGAAAAACAATAAATAATTAATACCACCCAACCTCATTACACTGCAATTTTTTTTGAAAATAGAACAGAAATACTCGTTTACAATGACAGATATTTGTACATTTGTGCATTTACATGAACAAAACTGTATCTTTAAAAAATACTGTTCGCAGTAATACTGGGCTCGGATTCTCACCCGGGAATTTGTGCTTTGTGTTGTCCCAGTAACTCCGAAGTTATTTGTAAACCGTTCCCTGAATAGGTTTCCAGTATTAACTGCGAACATTAATAAGCATGATACAACAAAATAAAGTTAAATTTGTTTGGATATGCTCGAATGAAACATCAATTAAAATAAAATAAATATGTGCCAATTTTTGTAAGAAATAATTATCATTATCTCAAAAAATGTATTTCATATAGGCAAAAATAAACATTGTTGTGTGTTGTACAAAGTTCCAATATCTTTATTGTAGCAAAACAAACTATTTTTTTTTGGCAACTGGTTTCTAAATAAATATTTTGTAAGAGTACAGAATTTTTTTGTCTTCTATGAACTGCGTTTCTGTCAACACTGTGCTAATCGCCCTAAGCCAAACGTTTAGAAGTGTCACAACGTACCATCCACTGAGCTGTGCACCAGACTGCTGGTTGATAGTGAGTGTGGCTAGAGCTAAACGTCTGAGCCCGTCTCGTCACATGCATTAATTGATTTATTTGTTTTTGTCACTGTGGAGCTGGATGCAGATCGATTAGTAGGTTTCGTACAGGAAACACCGATTTTATTCACTGTCTTCGAACAATAATTTGATTTCAAGAACACTGGAAGAAACAACGTACTGGAAATACGGTGTCGCCTCGTCAGGGGTGTATCTTGTGTTGGTGAGGCGGGATGATAAGCGCGACGGTCGCTGGTATTTCTAGCGCAGTATAGCCTCTAAGCGCAAGGCTCTGAACTGGTGCGCAGTCTTCTCGTTGTCACAGGATAACTCTGAAATTTGAGCGGTGACCGTAAAATTATATGGCGGATAAATGAAGATACAGGTGTAATGCAAGTCCCTTAAGTGCATTCAAGAATCTGTGCCGGTTGTTTTACGCCTAAAAATTACTGAGAAATCATGCGTTTTTTTTTTTAGCCATTTTAAATCTTCTAAAAAATAAAGTTTAAAAACTTAATCTGGTATCAAAAGTAAGTACTTTTGATACCCTCGGCCCTCATCGAACTCGTAAATGCTTTTTGTGAACAGACCCCATTCGGATGTCTCGAGCAGTTTTGAAGTCGCGTTGTTTTACCTGAAGCTCTGCGCACCGTGTGTGTGCCCGGGTAGGCGGGGGCCTTAAGCTGTCGCGAGAATAAGGTCGTTAACAACCTGTCGCGCCGTTATCGTGTGGCGTCGCGTCTCATCTGAGTCTGTGTGTGCCCAGCCTAACTTCCTCGTACCCGTTTTTCCGAGAACGGCTCATTTACCCTGCGTCCTGAAACAGTATCACGTTATTCGCGATGCCACTGATTGTCTATTGATGACCGCAGTAACAAAACTGACTTTAAAATTCTGACTTTAACATTCTAATAAAATAAATAATAGTTTCAAAAACTAAAAACACGCTTTATATAGAAAACCGAACTAAAAAATGGAAAATAAATTTTAATAAATTTGAGTTAAGTATGGTGTAAATTTTTTATAAATATAAATTAATAATAGTGTAAATAAGAAAATAATGTATTTTAATTTTAAAAAAAGCGTGGGGTGCATGGTGTCAATAGTTATAAATATTTTATTGACAGATATGAGTAGAAGGTTTATCATTTCGATAATATCTTAAAAAGGCACCCCACGCTTTTTTTTAATTGAAATACTTTATTTTCTTATTTACACTATTATTAATTTATATTTATAAAAAAATTTACACTATTCTTAATTCAAATTTATTAAAATTTATTTTCTATTTTTTAGTTTGGTTTTCTATATAAAGCGTATTTTTAGTTTTTGAAACTATTATTTATTTTCTACTTTTTAGTTTGGTTTATTTATAAAAGTGTTTTTTCCCCTCAATTTCTTCCAGGTAAAAATCCTAAAACTGTAAGTTTTGCTCTCTATCCAAATATGTTTTTTGATATATCATCTGTCAAACTTATCCATATTTTCCGTGTTTGATGTATTTTATTTAATTATTTACTGACCTTGGCATAGTTTGGAGTATTTGTAACTGCTTGGTGTAGATTTGCAGGTTTGTGTTCGAGTAGAATTTCAAAAATCTGCCCATCAGGTGTAGCTATTGAGGTTATGCATATGGTGTTTGATTTCCCATCTGCTGTTGGTTTCACAGCAAAATCAAACCTCAATTTTTCCATGTTTCGTGAAATATTTGCATAAAATGTTGTTTTATAATAATGTTTCACTCTTGGTTAATTGGTAAAAATGAAACAAAGACGTAATTGTGTTCTCTATTTAACGAAAGAAACAACATTTACAGCCCTTATTTCAGTTTTTTCTTCATATTTTTACAAATATAGATAATATTATCTTCAAGAAAGTATATTGTTCACAATAATCATAACCCACTCTCAATTTTCATTTAATTAAATGTCACAATATTTAGTAGGCTTTGTTTATATCGCGCCAAAGACAAACTGAAAGAAAAAAGTTCGCACATGAGCGAAATGGTTTTCTGTACATATATGTCTTTGTTTCATTTTACCAATGATATAAATTGACAGAAATCTTATTTTTCAAATTGATTAATGGAATAATCTTATCAAATTAGTGTATTGTCATCGGTCATCGATAAATCTACAAAGTTTCAATGAAATATGGCCGTTTAAAGTGGGTCAAAATCGCACCCAAAAAGGTCGGTTACAAACATACATACAAAACAAACATACAGGTGAAGCTAATTTAAAGCGTGTAAAAAATGCATTATTGACACAACTTTTTCCCCCCTGAAATATACAAACTAAAATAAAAGCTTTACGGTATTTTGTGAGTACAACCGAATTCGAGTAAAATACAAAAGTTTGTAAACTGTTGAAATGTTCGGAAAACTAACAGCAACGTTTTATATAACACTTCAAAAATAAAATGCGCAATAATTGCTGTAACATCTAAGGTACAGCACACGTAATTAACACAAGCCATCAGAAAAAAAAATATCATGAATCAGTTCATTCAGAAAAAAAATCTTTCTTGAATATAGCGATACATGTACGGTGTTAGGAAATTACTGGGTGTAAATGAAATGCGTGGCAGGTAAAGCAAAAAACAAACAATATTAGTTTGCCAACATATGTTCGGAAATGCTACCCTGCAAATTTTCAGGCGTTGATATTTTCGTGTAAATTTGAATTTCGTGCGTATCAGGGGGGTCGTTACCACAACGCCGAAATACCACAACGCCGAACGTACAATAACGCCGAATACCATAACGACGAATGCCAAATTGACCGTAACGCCGACAGCTAGAAAACTGCTGTGTACCACAACGCCGAAATACAGTAACGCCGAAAAATGTTGCTGCGGGGGGTGGGGGGACAGGAGAAAAATGAGAAACAACTGATTGAATTTGTGTGTGTTTCTTAAATGTATCTTAACGCCGAAATATCACAACCTAACCTATTCTAGGCTAGCCTAACCTAACCTAACCTAACCTAACCATTGTGGCAGTCCTGCAATGACATTTTTCGGCATTAATGTATTTCGGCGTTGTGGTACACAGCAGTTTTTTTAGCTGGCAGCGTTATAGTCAATTTGGCATTCGGCGTTATGGTTTTCGGCGTTATTGTACGTTCGGCGTTGTGGTATTTCGGCGTTGTGGTGCGTCCCCGTATCAGGGCGCTACAACACTGGCTATGGGATCGCAGCGCAGTGGCGTTCAAACTCCGTGGCAAGCAAGCGACGAGCCGGGCTCAGACGTTCAGGGTTAGTCACACACACTAGCAACAAGCAGTCTGGTGCACAGCTCAGTGGATGGTACGTTGTGACACTTCTAAACGTTTGGCTTAGGGCGATTAGCACAGTGTTGACAGAAACGCAGTTCATAGAAGACAAAAATTTTCTGTACTCTTACGAAAATATTTCTTTAGAAACCAGTTGCCAAAAAGTAGTTTGTTTTGCTACAATAAAGATACTGTAACTTTGTACAACATATAACAATGTTTATTTTTGCCTATATGAAATACATTTTTTTTGAGAGAAAATGCTGATTATTTCTTACAAAAATTGGCACGTAAGTTTTTATTTTAATTTGTGTTTCAGTCAAGCATATGTTTTTTTCAAACATCAAAAAAATAACCAAATATTATAATTGGACTTTATTTTGCTTCATTTTGCTTATTAATGTGCCCAGTCAATACTGGAAAGCTATTCAGGGAACGGTTTACAAATAACTTTAACTATTGTAGATACTGGGACAACACAAAGCATAAAACATGTCCGAGTAATAATCCAAACCCAGTAACACTGCGAACACTATTATACAGCGACACAGTTGTTTTCGTGTAAATGCACGAATACCTGTAATTTTACATGAATATTTCTGTTCCATATACAGAAGAAAAATACAATATTCAGTGCTGCAATTACAGATTTCACAAACGACGGTAGCACAGCAGACTTTACACTCGCAGAGACGGCCGACATGTTGATGGTGTACTGGGAGGCGAGATGAATTGTTAGAGACCGGAAAAATTCGCGGATCCATTTCGCGGTAGGCTAGACTCCAAACTCGTTCACCTTAATTCTGAGTCAGTGATTGGACCACCGTTTACCTGAAGGTCTCTAAGCCAGAGAAAAACATTCAACAAAAGAAGAATCAAATCACAAGCATCCCAGGTAACGCGTGTCACGAGTCATTATTAGAGACCCGACAATTTCGCGGGTTCAATGACCTCCAGGATAGACTCCAATATCCTCTACACACTCGGGAAAATGCCAACTGTTCATTGGCTGCTGACTTGTGAGTCGTTTCGACTGGGTGGCCTGTGATTCGACTTTTCTATGAGTGAGGGTCTCTAATTGGCCCTCAGTCCTCCAGATTAACAGTGAACCAATGACAGAAGCAGCACTAAGGTATAATTATTTGAATTTTAGCATAACACGAAATCAACCCGCGAATTTTACGGGTCTCTAGTCATTATCCAATGGGCAGGTGCAATTTGTCCTAGTACATAGAGGATCGTGGAGTCTATCCTAGAGGTCATCGAAACCGCGAATTTTTCCCGTCTCTATGAATTGTAGTAGGACACTTGTCACTACTGAAGTGTCCCGATTGGGAAGACCTTCTTACGTCTCAAACGGCGACTACCTGAAACGGGGAGTTTAATCCCACGGAGTGTGACGCACACCAGACAGCTGGTTTCTAGTGCTTGAGGCGGACTCTTTAAGCATCTTCCCTAGGCTTGTCACGTGCTTCCAGCGAAGCGCTCGAAAGCAGAGGTGTAAAAGTAACGAAAAAAAAGCGTACCCGTATGTATTCGTTACTATAACAATTAGTACTCGTTACTATCGTATCGTTACGTTACTCGTTACTTCTGATTCCGCATAACATGCTATGTTATGTTACAGCAACGAATTGAGTCGTATTGCGTACGCGTACAGTATGACGTCGCGTAAATAATAATAATAAATCGAATATAAACAATTAACAATATTTGATAGTTAACAGTTTTTGTTAACCAAGAAACAATTAAATCTCATTAGAGCAGCTTTATTATATTATCTATTTTAAGATAAGAACAAAAAAGTGAAAATACGCTATAATAAAAAACAAAAACATATATTTCTAATTCGTAAAAAATACTTTCTTACGTTGTTTCTGTTCCAATCTCAAACTTTGTCTACACACACAATAGGCCTACCTTTAATAAACAGTAAAAAACTTGGACGACGAATTTCCAAATTATACTTTACTTAGTAAACAAAAATCGTTCTATGTAACGTACGTTTTTAAATTCATCGAATAAACGCGTGCATGCGTAAAACATACGAAAAATGCGAGTAACGAAATGCATTCGTGTGTAACGTTTCGTTACTTGTTACTAGATGGCGCACCCGTTACTCAGTACAGAATACATACGGTTTGCTACAGCTCTACTTGAAAGTCACTGCGCTGCGACCGCAGCCAGTGAAGTGATGCCTTGATGCGCGCGAAATCCAAATGTGCTGCATTATTGTTCGCGCCTGCAACTTTACAGGGTTGCGTTTATAGACAGATTTTCGTTAGCAAAAAAATTTGTTGGTTTTTACTAATTTCTTGTCACCCAATAAATATCGATCCAGCAATTTACGAACATCCTATATACATATGTTAAAAGTTATTTTAAAAAAAACCGATATGCACAATGCTCGTAATTCTGTTTTAAGTTTTGTTCAACAATATGAGCTTGAGAATTTTTTAAAACAGTAATTTTATTGACAGAAGCCCTTTTGAGCAGGGGCTGATTAAAATGATGGTTAAACTTTAAAACAGATGGTTTTAAATAAAAAAGCATTCATATAATATTATTAGCATTTTAGAAAAAAAAATTGTTGGTAATACTCCAAACAATTACGTAGTATATGGTGTATATGTATAGCAGGTAAAAATTAATAATATCGAAAATTGCTTTGAAATCGATGGTAAAAGACAGATGCAACAGTCGCATTAAGTCGCCCCCAGTGTATGCAAGTATTTGATAGCCACTTGAAATTTTACTGAAGTCTGATTTGAGGATTTATTTTGCAATATTACGATACCACCCATTACCATTATAAATGTTAAATGAAATATAATTCAACATAACCACCCACTGGTTAGAGTGTAGGCCTATTGTAAGTTATTATGTAATAAAAATTTAAAATTTATAGGTTAAATATATTGTTTTTCAGTTCAGAAACCAAAGTGATATGGTTCCCAAAGGGACTACTAATCGTGGCAAATACGTATGTAACACAATTTAATAATATGGAGATTGTTAAATTTTTATTTTAAAAGGAACAGGATATTGAGGAATTTTTTATCGCTACAAGATGAAAGTATTTTGGAGTAAATTTGATGAATTGCATTAAAAAAATTCTTGGAAAAGGTAAGTCATGGTAAAACACACTCCTCTTTATTTCTATAGAACTAAACCGATACAAGTAATTGGAGCTTTTTTTTTTGTTGACTTTTAGACAAGTGCTATAAATGCAACTTATTCATTCATGCACAGATTTCATGGTGGGGGTTGTCTGTTTCTAGAAAATAGAAATGAATTCCCTGATGGTGTGAATGTGGATAAAATATATTTCTAAGTAATTAATATTCACGTGAATTATTGCAGTAGAAACTCCTCATCCCACATTTGTTTATGTCACTACTAGTGACCTGCAAAATTCGCGTATCTTTGTTGAATCAAGCAAGACTTTAAAAAACTATAAACAACCAAGACAACGAAGTAGGTTCATTTTATGAAGTTCCATTTTACGTTCTGTCCGAATGCTACATTATTGGATCAGATTATTTCGTAATTCTGTAATCCAGGGCGTGTAAAATTACTCTAGGTAGTGATTTTTTTTAGACAGATGCCGGCAATTTCGCGGATTATTTTGGTCACAAGTTAGACTGTAAACCTCTGTACCTTAGCATTGCTTTGAACATAGGTTCAGTATTGTCTCGCCACTCCCTTCTACGACTCTGGTCCAGCCAGCTACCGGATAGCCATAGAGATACCTAATCACATCGACCCTCTTAAAAGAAAGACAGGTCCTGCATAAGAAATCAGCCAATAGAAAGTCATATGAGGGTGCATTATACAATTAGCCTGTGAATTTTAGCCTGACACAAAATTAATCTGAAAAATCTCCTGGTCTCTATTCATGAATAGAGACCTGAAAATTCGCGGGTTCAATGACCTCCAGGATAGACTACTACACGCTACACACTCGTGCAAATGCCACCTGTTCATTGGCTGCTGACTTGTGAGTCGTCTCGACTGAGTGTCTGTGATTCGACACTTCTTTGAGTGAGGGTCTCTAATTGGCCCTCATTAATCCAGATTAACATTGAACCAGTGGTAGAAGCAGCGCTAAGGTATAATTATTTTAATTGTAGCATATCACGAAATGAATCCGCGAATTTTGCAGGTCTCTATTAATGAATAATTACAAAAAAAACTACATATCAGTAGAGTTAAATACAACTCGTTATAAACATGAAGAAAAGTCCGCGGGGAATAAGTATAAACATAAAGTTACCCCGAATTAAAACTACTCGCCACATCGAGAGCAACGTACATAGAACGCAACGTAAAGTTTCCGCACCGAACGGAGTTGAACCGGAAGCAGTTTTTTTATCACTTCCGCCATTTCCTCCGTGCCAACAGACCTTGATACACGTCAGGGCCGTCGAACCTGCTGCAGAGATTGCCAGTGTTGATTACTTGACACGAAATGTTTTTGACGTCTAAACATCTTAGCTCTCGGTATAAGTAGGGACACCTGTATTTCGCGAATACATTTCGTGTCTAGGTACATCGCAAAACACCGTAGTTTTTTCCTTGTAGTTATTGGATGTGGTCGGCGAGAGGTTTTTTTCCCACACTTGACGGGGCCAATAGGAATGTGGATACCGTACTGCTGCACGCACACGATTCGCCATTACTCTAAGAAAAAGCTTGAGAAATACAGGTGTCCCTAGGTATAAGGCATTTGGTAAAGGTAATTTCCTGTAAATAGAAAAGACGTCGATGAACGGAAATGTGTATCAAAGATTGTGGACCAACGTTTAGCAACATAAGCCAGTATATAGTCACTTTCGTAAACATTAGGGTGCATATCAAAAGTATTGGTGTGCCAAATAAAATTTATGACAGTGAAACTACCCCAGCATATAATTGGTAAACTAAAACACTAAAACAGTCAAGGTAAAAAAGAAATCTCAAGTTTTAAAATGCCTAAAGAAAACTGGCATTACAATCATTATAGTACATATTCTCCTTGCAATATGTCAACGGGCTCGGTAGATGTTGGCCTCCGTGGCGCAGTCGATAACGCACCGGGCTACGGTGCGGGGCTCTGGGTTCGAATCCCGGGTAAAACATGGATGTAATTTGTGTTGTCTTAATACACCAACAATCACAACTACAATGTCACAATGACTCGGGGTGACATAACAATACAACATTAAGGGGGGGGGGATGATTGGCACACTGGTGACTGTCAAGACTTGCGTGTGTGCCACCCATATTTTTTTTTTAAAGGTAGCACAGCGGTAGAAAGCGCGCTTACTAACCTCAAGGGACGTGGTTAAAATCTCCTTCACAGGATGTTTTTAAAACTTTATTTAATAACACTGTAATATAAGATATTATATAATGTTTAATCAACGAAATAGTTTAAGTGTTTGTAGTAATTATTTACGGACTGATTTCAGTAGTTTGAGCAAAATCAAATATAAAAACATATACTTAATGTTATAATGTGCAATTTAAAATGTTTCAGGTTAATATTTTAGTGATTCCATAGAAATAAAGGTTATAAAGTGCGCGAGAACTTTATAGTATTAACAGTTTCGTGAATTACAGTAAGATGGACAGTATTTTAATAAAATTACTTGTCCAAAATCAGGTCCAAAGCCGGGGTTTAGGATGTTTTAAAAGTCATTTTCGCTTTTATTGGAGCCGTTTCTAATAGGTTAAAATTTTCCTTTTTGTTTCGTGCTGCCATTTACGGTTGATGGTGGAAAGCAACGTTTACGATTCAGGCAGCAAATACTAGCGGTGGGCGCAAAAAGTGAGTGTGTGATTCGCGTCTCGAAATGTTTGTATGTACTTTAAAAGCGAATATTTTACTGATCAGTACATTCATCACGCACGGCATTATTTTAAACACTTTTACTTTAAATTTCGTTTCGAGTTTCGTATTATAAGTTTATTTGTAACATGAACCACAATAGAACACATGAATATACTCGTTACCGAGGTTAGATTGATTACACATTTACTGGCATGTACTAAAATATTAGCTCACTTTTTATTTTATTTTACACCACAGCAGTATACTCTGTCTCTTATAAATAGAGACCCGGAAATTACATGGATACTTTTGGTTCCTACTTAGACTGCAAACATCTCTGCCTTAATATTGCTTTGATATTTGGTTCACAATTTTTTTTCCACCCCCTTACACGACTGCAAGCCATCAAACTGCCACTTAACAGCAGAGAGACCGAATAACATCGACCCATACAATATAAGGGGAGGCTCTACGAAATAAATCAGCTACAAGTATATATAGAACTGTGAATTTTAGCCCCTCAACAACTTAATCCGAGAAATTTCCGTGGCCTCTACTTATTAACCTCGCTGTAGACGATACATTAGACACAACAAAATATATTAAATATAACTGTTTGCGAAACAGTTAAAATTCACTTGGTGTCAGACTACAGTCCTAATTACACTGCTTCCCTATTGGTGGATTCATTTCGCGATAGGTTAGAATTCAAACAAGTTTACCAGCGTGCTGCTTCTGTGTGATTGGCCTACAATTTACTCGGAGAACTCTGAGACAATTACAGAAGTATCTAATCACAAGCATTAGAGTCGTATATATGTTTTCCACTTATTTTGTCGTAATTAACTTGCATTAGAAGTCTGACGGTGGAATTCAGACTCACTCTGAATATACGTATACTTTTACGTCTCATCCACGAGATCCTTTCAGACGTTTTTCCCAGCTAAGCTAGGCAATCGGGGAAAAGAATCGTCTATAATGTGCAGTAAGGTAAGGAACATATCCAGAATTTACCTGCATTGATTTTGGGAAACCATTGAAAACCGAAATGAAGATGGATGGACTGGTATTCAAATACACGAACCGTCCCGATGCAAGCATGTTTCACCACTGAACCGTTTTTCTCTGTATCTTCTGAAGATAAATGCAAGGCACGCTCATAAATGTGTGAGAACATGGCTACCAACAGAGAGAGAGAGAGAGAGAGAGAGAAAGAGAGAGAGAGAGAGAAAGAGAGAGAGAGAGAGAGAAAGAGAGAGAGAGAGAGAATCCATGGAAGAAGTAAAAGTGGAGGATGTTTCTCGATTGAAGAATGCAGAGCAGCCCGGGAGGTTACCGTGGATGGCTGAATTTTTAAAAGCAAGTTGAGAACATTTAGGCCTAAATGTAATTCGTGTCGGAAATAGCTCTTTTTTATTCCTTGTTTTTTCTCAACTCTTCTTCTGGGAAAAAAAAGAAGTTTTGTGATGAAGCTCCTGGAAAAGTTTTTTTTGCCAACGAAATGGACGGAAAGCTCTAAAGAGAGAAAATTACCCTGAGCAAGAACAACATGACGAAGTTGACGAGGGTGAATAAAAACAAGTTAAAATCTACGTCCACATTTACGTTCATTCAGCACGAGGCATGTGAAACATAAAGGCTTAATTTACTTGAAGCGTTTTTTTTTAATTTTGTGTTGAAGTGTACTCGGCCAAATAAGATTGTCAGGAAGGGACTGGATAAATACGCGGTTTCAGAAAACCTCTAGCCTGGACTCCAAGCAATCACCGCCTGCTCATTGGCTACTGACTCCTGAAACCTGTCAGCTGGGATGATTGTGTTTCGATACTTCTTTTACTGAAGGTTTTTAATGGGCTCAGAGTCATCCAGGTTAACTGCGGGCCAATCACAGAAGCAGCACGAAGGTATACGTGTTTGGATTCTAAACTATAGCGAAATGGTAAATCCGCGAATTTTTTTTCCGGTCTCTATTTACAGGCCACATTGCAGCCAATGAACAGTTGGCATTTTCCCGAGTATGTAGAGGATATTGGAGTCTATCCTGGAGGTCATTGAACCCGCGAATTTTTCCGGTCTCTGCCGATGACAATATTTGACTTATTGGTAGAGACTGGAGAAATTCGCGATTTCAATGATCTACAGGATAGACTCCACGATCCTATACGAAGCCTGCTCAGGTAAATTACACCTGCTCATTGGCTACTGACTCGCGAGAACTGTTAAATGTGTGGCTTGTGATTCTAACTTATTTAGTTGAGAGTTTATTCACCGGCTCAGAGTCCTTTTAGGGAAACTATGGTCCAATAATGAAGAAGAAAAAAGTTAAACGCATTTAGATTCTATCTTATCTCTAAATAGGATGTACCTGGTCTTATTGGCTGTGACTGATATTTGGTGATTGGTAGAGACCTGAAAAATTTGCGGATTCATTTCGTGATATGCTACAATTCAAATAATTATACCTTAGTGCTGCTTCTACCACTGGTTCACTGTTAATCTGGAGTAATGAGGGCCAATTAGAGAACCTCGCTCAAAGAAGTGTCGAATCACAGACATTCAGTCGAGACGACTCACAAGTCAGCAGCCAAGGAACAGGTGGCATTTGCACGAGTGTGTAGAGTATAGTGAAGTCTATCTTGGAGGTATTTAAACCCGTGAATTTTTCCGGTCTCTAGTGATTGGTGATTTTTGTTAATGAATGACGATGGACGATGAGTAGGAACTTGAAAAATTCCCCGGTTGAATGACCTCCAATGGAGACACCACAGTGCTCCCTCTCCTCCCTCGGACAAATATCACATGCTCATTGGCTGATCACGTGTAGCCTATGTCATATCACCTGGAGGTGTGATGAAAAAAAGGGGTGGGGGAGAGTTCAGCTGCCCCCACCTTCCTACGGAAAGGTATAGTAAATAAATCAATGAGCAAATAGATGTAGTTAAAGAAAATTTGTAACTCAACCTCACAAAATATTGTCCAAAACAATTTTTTTTTAAATAAATTTTGTTCTTTCTTTTGTAATTGTTAATTATTGTATAGCAACATTTAACCTCCTCCCCCATTAAAAATGTTGAAATTACACAAGAAGCCCCCTTTACTCTTCTGTTTTAGCTGGATACGCCTTTTATTCCCCGCGTTACTTCAAAAATGCAGTTCCTTTTGATAAATGGTATTAAATGTGTGTGTGTGTGTATGCTTTCAATGAAGGATGCACGAGCTGTCCTAATATATGTCATCCAGGGGTGCCAATCTGTAGGATACGCAAATTTCCGAGGAAATTTACAGAGGGGCACCGCGAGATCCGAGATTCTTGCACGCGGGGTTAACCAACAACATTTCATCTCTTGATACGGTGCTTGTATGTTGTATACAGCCCATATCTTAGCCTGCATGCATGCTATAAGCAGACATCTTTAAAACATACAGAAAGTTTTAAATAAGACGTATAGTTTTGACATAAAATCCATTTTTCACAGAGTCACGCTTTTGCAAGTGCAGGCAACCACCCCCCCCCCCCCAAGAGAAGGGCTTCTTAATTCCAGCCCCCCCCCTTCCCCAAGGGGATCTACGCCCATCTTCGAACTGCAAGTTAAGTAATGTTCGTATTTGTGACTTGTAGTCCGTTAGTACATACTTTATTTTTGTTAGTTTAATTTTTGTAAACTACGTGTACCTACTACTTAGGGATTGCAATCCGGATAACCGTATCCGATAATCCGGTGGACCCGGCATCATCAGACGTCTGCCGGATCCGGTACCAATTTACCGGATCAGGTCACCGAATCCGGTAAAAAAAAAACCGCCTACGGCCTGCCCCATCCATGGTGAAAAGAAGGTGATTTTGGGGTGGGGGGATGAAACCTTGTGCATGTTTTTCCCCTCCACGCGCTTCCTTACTACGCCACCTTGGTTGTAGCCAGCACTTTAATTTTCAAGCGCCATCCCGGCAGAGACCTGCAAAATTCGCGGATTCATTCGGTGATAGGCTAGAATTCATACACACATACCTCTTAGATAATTTTGCTATTGGCTTACTGATCATCTGGACGAATCTCAACCAGTTATAAACCCTCAACCAAAGAAGGATCGAATCACAGACAAACCAGCTGAGACGACTTACAAGTCGGCAGCCAATGAACTTGTGTTATTTGCCCGAGTGTACAGGGGTATGTGCAGTCCATCCTGAAGGCCATCGAAACCGCGAATTTTGCAGGTCTCTAGCCATCCGTTTCATTTACGTCTCGCGCGAACCTTTGTGCATAATCGTGAGTGCTATATGTGGGTCGAATGCCAAATTGTGCAGTTTACGGATGTCACAATCAATAAAATAATTGCTTTGACATATTTGATTCAAGTCATACCTTCAATGAAGAGAAAGGACAATATGCTTATGGAGTGCACGAAGATGAACAAAACATAGTTTTTGAAACAAGTTGACGAAGAGGTAATAAAAATTCCAGCAGCTATTTGCAAATACAAGCTCATTTTCAAAATGGCGTTTTTACTTACAATAGTTCTCTTAAAAAATTATTTTCATATTTAAAAGAACAAAATAGTGTTATCTTTAAAAGATTTGTGCAATGGGAGTGCATGACTTGATGTAAGTTTTTGGACATACGCCATTGCTAAGAACTTTTTCTGTTGAAGAAAAACTAATAAATAAAATAAATAAATAAAAATAAAAATACTCAAAAAAATATACAAAAAACACACAAAATTAAGCAAACAATTGCTGTTGTCAACAAGGATATGAACACCACAAAATATTCCGAAACAGGAATATGGTCAGCAAACAAAGAAAAAACAAAGAAAAATGTACTAAGAGAACGAAAAAATCCCCACAAATGATGACAACACAAAAATATTGAAACCCAAAATAATTCAGCACAACAGTTGAAGCGAGACAAAAAACATGACAAAACGAAAAAACAAACAAATACAATAGTTTTACCTAAACAGAAACAAGCGACGTTTCGGGAACTGCTATCTGCTCCCGTCCTCAGGCAGAGACGCACATGGCACGGAAACACAGTCGCACCTGTGTTTCCGTGCCATGTGCGTCTCTGCCTGAGGACGGGAGCAGATAGCAGTTCCCGAAACGTCGCTTGTTTCTGTTTAGGTAAAACTATTGTATTTGTTTGTTTTTTCGTTTTGTCATGTTTTTTGTCTCGCTTCAACTGTTGTGCTGAATTATTTTGGGTTTCAATATTTTTGTGTTGTCATCATTTGTGGGGATTTTTTCGTTCTCTTAGTACATTTTTCTTTGTTTTTTCTTTGTTTGCTGACCATATTCCTGTTTCAGAATATTTTGTGGTGTTCATATCCTTGTTGACAACAGCAATTGTTTGCTTAATTTTGTGTGTTTTTTGTATATTTTTTTGAGTATTTTTATTTTTATTTATTTATTTTATTTATTAGTTTTTCTTCAACAGAAAAAGTTCTTAGCAATGGCGTATGTCCAAAAACTTACATCAAGTCAGAACAAAATAGTGTCAGTTTCTTATTGACGTGTAATATTAAATAAGTAATTTTGAAAAAATTATGTTATTAGAGGCATAAGTCACACGTATGGTCATCCTACGCCATTGGATTTTGTGTACCGTCTAAGAAAAAATGTACTAGGAAATCATTCATCTACGATTATTGCAAAGAATACAACCACGGAAATCGACGAGGAAACACTGAGAGCTGCCTGACTGCACAACCATTGTTGAGGGTGAAGGAACGGATTTGTTTGATTTCGATGTGTCTTCTCTTGATTTAACCACACATTTATCTTTTAACAGAGATAAAAATGAAATCACGGATACACTAACAAATGAATGCTTGAAATATGTGGCTGGATTTGTAGCGCAACATTTTAGAGCTAAATATTCTTATATTTTGTGTTTCTACACAGATAAGAAACGAGAAGGGAGAAACACTGAATTTGATTCACATGGACAGATAATGCTTTCAAGTCAAAATTTTATGAATGCATTAAAATTCTCTGAAATTTTTTTCTGAATTTATTATTATTATTTTTTAGTTGAGAAACACAAATCTTCAAGAAAGTTTCAGGAAAAGTTTCAAACAGACGCGTATGATTTCCTCCAGAAGTCATTGAATATTTTGTAAAAACTCGTACATACATACGTAAACAAAGAATTGGGCAAAGAATATACTTAGCGGACGAAGTCGAAATCCAACCATAATCGTCAAGAAGCATCTAACGGAGTCGTGAAGCAACTGGAACCACTCGTACAAATCAAATTTGACAATTTGTAGTGAACTAGCGCAGACGATCTGTAAATACTGATGTAAAAACCACAGTATTTTTCCACTTTGCACTTGAAGATAACTACTGTCTTTCCACACAGAATACAACTGCCACCAGCCAGCATATCATGGCTGCATCTTCAGTTGATATTATTCGTTATTATGTTGCTTAATTATAAGTATTATAACAGAGTAAATAAAGCTGATCTCTTAAGGAATAAACGGTATTTTTAATAACTTTACATTACACTCACTTAACAAACTAACTTACTTAATACTCACTTTTATACAGTTGATTTGGGAACGAAAAGAAAAAATCGTTTTGATGTGACCAATTCGGCTAGATCCGGCCGGACTGAAACTTGTGCCAGTAGTATAAGATAGCGCGTTCGGGGACTGGGTCCTGTGTTTAGTGGTGGTGGCGGCGGTGTCCGCTTCTGTGGAACCCACATCTCTGATGACGTCTCGGCGACTATCTTGGATGACCTTGACCTTTGACCTTGATATTGACCTTGACATTTGACGACCTTAAAATTTGTCCGAAATTCGCCAAAATCCACCAAATTTTCAAGTTTTTTGAAGTAAAAAAACGTTTCACCCAAACATTTTCAAAAACTTAAAAATTTTTTTTAATATACTTATTTAAAGTTTAAAAAAACTCCCGTTTTTAGGGAAATTTTTCCGTTTTTTACCTCTAAAATTAAAAAAAATTGGGAATTAGAATAACTCAAAATACTTTTTGTCATAGAAAGAACCAAAATTCCGTAAAGATGCTTAAAGTCCGCATCTACAAGCTTCCCTAAGCCCCTGAGGTTATGACTTTGACAATTAGGATGCAATGGTCACCATTTTGAATTGTGACATCATCGTTGCATTTTTGGAAAATCCGCATTTTTATTGCTGGAAAATTAGGAAAAAGTTTTAAATTTATAAAATATTAATTAATATAATTTTTAATAAAGACATTCCGTAATGTTGTAGGATGACGTTACAGTCGCCATATTGAAAATCCATAATATTACTATCCAAAAAATTCCGAAAAACATGTTTTAATGTACTTACATAAATGTTATTAATCAAATTTTAATAAATATTATTTTAAAAACGCACTTGTGTCATGGAGTCTTCAATTCGAACCTGGTGAGGACAAAAAAAAGACGACAGATCCTTCCTCCACAGAAGCCACTGACAGACTAACCTCCCTCCGCAGGCTAGTATGACGTCACGTCCGCCAATTTGTTTCGTCTGCTGGAGACCGCCATATTGTTTTAGTCTGCTGGGGGCTGCCATCTTGTTTTTGTATGTTAGAGGCCACCATCTTGTTTGTGTCTGCTGGAGGCCACCATCTTGTTTTTGTCTGCTAATTTAATTTATTGCCTTAGTGTCCGCCATTTATTGGCAGTCTTGGTCGCCATTTTGATTATTTATATTTATTAAGCTAGAAATTCAAGAAAAATTCCAAAATTCATTACGAAAAAAATTACACGCAGAGATTGTTTTCTCAGGAACAACCAGTTATTATTGGTTATGGCAGAAGTCTCGCCATGGATAAATCAGGAGCACACAGGAACACCAACAACTATCTTGTCAGACATAGCCTGGAGCACACGGAGAAAACAAATGAACGTTTTCCTAAATCAAGATCAATTAACCACAAACATCAATAAAAAAAAGTACTATATAACAAAACATTTAGCTTGTGCTAGAATTCTATCCTTGCCGAACAAAGGAGAAGTTCACAAGCTGGCAGAAGCTTTTATTGTAATTTTTTACACATTTCCCTTCCATGCAACTTACCCTCCGTTCATGAAATTACTCCTTCCAAATGCCATATACCGAGGATAAGATATTGCACATAAAAAATTGGTGGCTTCGGTGACCTCTGGGATAGACTCTGCAATCCTCTTATGTACTCAGGCAAACGTCACCTGCTCATTGTCTACGGACTTGCGAGAGGTGTTGACTGCAATGCTTGTGATTCAATACTTGTTTTGTTTGAGGGTTCTTTATTGGCTCGGAGTCCTTCATACAAACTGTGGTCCAGTCACTAGAGACACGGACAATTTGCGCATTCATTTGGTCACAAGAAAAACTGCCAACATTTACACCTCTCTGATGCTTTGATGATTGGCTCACAAGTAACTCGATATTCCCCAGTGGTAGAGCAATCACATCGATACATTTAAAACTGAAAAAAAAAGTACTTTTAAAAGGAAAATTCTTGCAGTTTGACAAGTTAGTGATATCGTTGGCAACTGAGTTTCCGAGGAATTTTCTTGTAAAAGTACGACAGTTTTTCTTTGAGTGAAAGAAAGGGAGGTTCCAACGAAAAAAATCAACTGACAGGAAAGAAGGTGTATGTCGAGTATACATAATACCTACTGTGAATTTTAGACTGATACCAAATTAATCTTCGGAATGCCCGGGTCTGTACCAAGCACTGAAACAGTATGAAGGTAAACGTGTTTGGTGCATAGCAAGTCGCTGGGCCCATCGAAATGCTTTAACTCGTCATCAGTAGGGGGCCGAAAAAAAAAATTCGCGGTTTCATTTCGCGATAGGGTAGAATCAAAACTCGTTCACGTTCGAGCTGCTTTAGTGATTGGACCAAAAAATCCACCCGAAGGACTTTGGGCCAATGAAAAAAGCCCTCAACCAAAGAAGTATCGAATCAGAATCATCGCGGTTAACAGGTGTCATGAGTTGGTGGCAAATGAACAGGTTGTTGTTTGCCCGAGCACTTGTAGGATCATGGAGTCCGTCCAAGTGGTGAACGTGAATTTTTTCCAGTACTTAGTCATCAGGCGAAGGTATATTGAAAGTAGATTATTTTTAAGAAGTGTTTTCGGTTGAAGGATAACGATGAAGGATAAGCTGTTGCTCTGATTGCAGTTTCGAGTCTCTCCCGGAAGCAAGAGCTGGAACCACGATGACAGGCAACGGTGACCCCAGGAACCTCTGACCGGCTAACACCCGCCTCTGACATCAGCGGTAAAGCCACAACAGGTGAGTGTACGACGACGCTTTCAGCATTCCAGATTCAGGCCGCGGTCACAGCCCCGTATGAACTACTTCATTGGAATATATTTAACTCGTCAATTTCACGGATTGTTTCTGTCATCAGTTGGAATGCTAACTTTTCTTTTAACCTCTTTACATTGCTTTGATGACTAATTCGCATGGACCGGAAAAATGTGTGGGTTCGATTATCTCCAGAATAGACTAAATTATCATATAAGGGATGCATATAAGGGTACAATGCACATATGACAAGCCAATATGAGAGCATATAAGGGTACGGTGTACATAGAACAAGCCAACACGCAAGCATAAGGGTACAGTGTACATATGACAAGCCAATAGGGAAGCATGTAAGGGTACAATGTTCATAGGAATGGCGCCAAATTTTGGTTACAAGTATTCGGAGCTTGTTCCGGTCAGGATCATGTCTCATAACAAACTACGCAAGTTGTGCAAGTACTTCATTGCGGCATATGTTCTATCCTTGCTTGTGATTGGCTGGTTTAACGTCAACACACCATAGCTTAAAAAAAAAGATGACTGACGGTGAGCCATGCATAAGCAGAACGCTCAACAGGTAATGAAATCAAATGGGCCGATTGGTTTTGATGTACGTAGGTACTATTCAAGGGCCGAAACAAACGTACCTATATTCGCGTTATTTAATAATTTACAGTTGTTATTTCGGGAGTTAACAACTGCTGGCATTGAAGGTTTTGTGTACAATACATAATAATTACGTTGTGTGACAGATTTAAACATGCCATTCTTAGATGCACAGGACCATAAACACTGCGATCGATTCGAGCTGTAATCAACCGGTTCTCGAGTAACCTGAAGAGAAACAAGCACGTACGTCTCAGTTCAATAAATGTCTTCGACTGCGGCTGCCTGATTGTATTTACTCAAACTTGATTAGCTCGGCCGTGTAACCACGATCTTTTTCCCTTCTGTTGGGTCTGCGTGATCACCGGGTGGAAGTATCTGTACTCGATGGTAATGGGCAGGATCGATTCTAGAAGCAATCGATGCATCGGTTGTTGCCATGGAGTCAGGGATATTCAGGAGACGACATGACGGGACGCGGTTTGAAGTCAATTTCTACGGGAAGCCTATGATGTACATTCTATATTGCACAGACCCGAATACTCACGTTGGCAAGCCTTCTTTTCACAGACGAGAGAGCCAAACCCGAACTTCCCCGAAGTTCATGCTCGCCTTTTTTTCCCCGTTATATCTCATTGTATAAACCGGTGTGGCATTAAACTTTGCGGTCGATTAGGATAGGTTAGCTACATTATAAATACTTTAAAACACTGTGGAAGGTTAGTTATATTAGGTAAGTATACCAACATTAAAAATACTGTAAAATCATTTTATGGTTGCTTAGCAAATAACTTTTTAATATGTAGCTATCCAGGGCTAGTAAACCGTTTACATGATTTCACAGTATCTTTAATGTAGCTATCCTAACCAAATCAACCATCCACAATGTTTGAAAGTATTTATAATGTAGCTAACCTAACCTAATTTTACCATTAGTTATTATGAGTTGTATATTTATTTACAATGAACAAAAAAAACCGAAGATGCACGATCGGGCGTTTGGCTCTCTCGTCTGTGAAAAAAAAGGCTTGCCAACGTGAGTATTCGGGTCTGTGCAATATAGAATGTACACCATAGGCTTCCCACTTTCTACCTCATCATTGCCGTGTTGCAAACACAGAAAAAAAAATTCCTGTACTTTTACAAAAAGATTCCTTTGGAAACCAGTTGCCAAGAAATAGGATGTAATACTACACGAAAGATATTGTAACTTTGTAGCCTACAACCCAGGGCTATGGTTATTTTTGGATATATTTAATACGTTTTTCGGGATAACACTAAGTATTTCTTACGAAAATTGGCGTAATTGGTGTAATTTATGTTTATTTCAAGCATAATTTTTTGAACCATGGGAAAGATGATAAAATATTTAATAATTGGACTTTATTTTGTTTTATTATGCTTATAAATGTGCGCAGTTAATAACGGAAGCTATTCAGGGAATGATTTACACATAACTATTGGAGGAACTGGGACAACACAAAGTATACATTCCCGGGTAAGAATCCGAATCATTATTACTGCGAACACTTTTTTTTATAATGCTACAGTTGTTTTCATGTAAAAGTACAAATTTACAAATGTATGAAATTCTACGTGAATATCCACTTTCCAATTACAGAAAAAAATAATTACACTGTGGTAAATAAGTGAAAATCAGACTTACCGTCGTTTAACACAGCCACTTTCGTAAACTACAGTAGTTTTTAAACTGTTTTCACAGTGCAAACGCTTCACCCGATGTTCTGGTTGCCTCGCAAACATGGATAGTACCATAAGCTGGACAAAAGCGGCTTCACAAAGTATCCACGTGGTAATGCATGCATTACCACCCCCTCGTTCACGCTCCGGTGGGGTAAAAATGTCTATTTACTTCCTCCATTCCCTACATTCCAGCCTTTACTTTCCCGCATGTCAAATATTATTTCACCCGCGCTGGATAACCAGCACGGCATTTTGAATACGCTTTCTTCCTGATGACAAAAAGGTCATACAGTTACGCTCAGAATTGCATCAGGAATCTTCAGGTTTGAGAAATAAAACTATTAAAAAAAACTTTTGTCTGTCTTTACAAATTGATTTGACATAAAAACTTCTGATATTTATGATTTGATATTTGAAAAAATATTGATAGTAACCCCAGGATTAATTTAATCTTTATTTTGTTATGGTATCTCAAACGATTACGAAGATTTTACCATAGTTATATTACTAAAATTTATTTCCATAAAATTTCGAACAAATAACTTTTCCCCATATAATTTATGGACTATATAAGTGGTAAAATAAACAACCGTTAATATTTCATTATAATTCTTATCATACCAAACTTTTGCTTATAGCTTATTTGATTCCATGACATAATTGTTCTTGATGAGACTTTATTGAACTCCTTTTCAACCTGCTTGATATCTTAATCCTGAAGATGCCTGATGCAGTGCAGAGCGAAACGTCGATACAATCTACTTACGAGGGACGTTCCGAAAGTAAGTTTCGTAATTTTTTTTTTTCACATGGAAACTTTATTACAAAAAAAAATGGTATCATGAACTAAAACACCTAGCACTATTTTTCGACAAAGTGGCCACCGACATTGAGACATATTTGTCTTAGCGTGCAGTCAGTTTGAAGAAACCACTGTGGTGATAAAACTCAGAGCCTTGCGATGTAGTTGTCGCACAGCCTGCCACGACCTCAGCATTGTTTTTTGGACGTGACGTCCATGGAGTTGCGGCTCTCAGCGCAGAGATGACGGCTCGCACTTCCATTGGCGAGACCTGGTCGGCAGCACACGCCTGTCCGCCATCGTGACTTACACTCGAGTAACCTCGGGCACGCCTGTCTGCTGCCGAGAAGCCTAACATGTACATCAAGCTCTGTCCCTGCCCGAATATTCACCTTCGGCCAACCTCGGGATTTGTTTTATTTTTGCGCAGGAAAAAAATGAATTCAAATATTAAAAGTGGTCGATTAGGTCAGCTACATTAAAAAAACTTTAAAACACTATGGACGGTTAGTTTGGTTAGTATAGCTGCATTAAAATAAACAGAGAAATATAAATATATCTGTATAAATAAACCCGAGGTTGTCCGAAGGTGAATATTCGGGCGTGTTCGGGCAGGGACAGAACTTGATGTAGGTACAACTTAGGCTACCCGTCTGCTGATACTATCCCTATTCTTCGGCGCTCTGCGAATGAGCCAGTCCTCCTCCGCTGACGCTAATTCCGTCGCTGAACCAGCAACGGGTGTGGTTTCTTATGGCGATTGTTTTTTTTTGTTTTTTTTTGTTTTCATCTGGTGTATCATCTGGTCTTAAAAAAAAAAAGAGGCCACACTTACTCTTGTAAAGTCCCTCGTATTTGACGCGACTCAACCGTGAAAAAAAAATGGTTTATTAGACACTAACTCCGAAAGCCTGTCGCAGTATACAAAAAAAATGTTTTTGTTAACGTTTTCTCTCCATTAAGATATAAAAAGTGGTTTAGGACCAGCCTAAAAGTTAAAAAAGATTTATTGTTTTTACATGGAGTTACTTTTTTGTTTGAACGATGTCCTGTAGGTTTTTTTCCCGCTTACAACCAGGAAAGTCATGGAGTTGATGACCCTTTTTTTTTGTCGTGCATGCAAAAATTATAGGATTGCGAAGAAAGAAAGAAAGAAAAAATTCCGCGGTAATTGCGATGCAAATTACGACGAGCCACTTAATAAGCTCGAGCTACCAGACGTTGCGTGGGGGGTGGGGAACTGTGCAGATATCTCCCCACGCGCGCGCGCGAAATTGTTCCGAAACAGTCGACCACACCCTCGCATAATGAACACGTTATCTGCCCCGGGCGCCCTCATAGCTCGTCGGGTCTCGCGCCGTCAGCCGCCGGAAACACACACGAAGTCCTGGTCAAATATTCCAGATACAAATAAAATTCAAAGCGGACCACGAGTCCAAGTGCCCAACCCCCGCATGGTAGACTCTTTTCTACTCTGTCCAACACTTCATCCAGACCATCCTCTGTCTCCTGTAAATTCCTACACGTAATGCATGCCAATTTTCATCCCGCATGAATGTGCCCAGGGTTTTTCCTGTGTCTATGCAGGTTTTACCTGGGCCCAACCTATCTCTAGTTATAGTCTAGATTTTAAGAGTGAGGGGAGTTAGTCATGGCGCCAATCGCTGCCATGGCTGGCCAATCCCCTCTTAGCACATGATGCATGCGACCCTCTCCCTGCATGGCTAATCCCAGCATGACTAGGCGTATAGGCTTCGGCCTGAGACGCACCTAGGTCCCTCCCTAACCAGGACCCCTCCAAAATACACTTCGTTTTAGTTAGTTTAGAGAAAAAATCGTAAAAACAAAAATTGTGATAATTCATACATGTTCATGATCTTAGGGTATTTTAAATGTCGCTAACATAAGCTAACCAACCTTTAATTTTAATTACGGAAAACTTATCAATCTGAAAAAAATAAATAAAGTTATCTTTTTTTTTGCGAGGATTTTAATTTATGCAACAGAACTAATCTAAACAAACCTAACCTTAATTTTATTTTTACGGCTGAATATATATATATATATATATATATATATATATATATAAATTCATGGTTGAGTGCACAAAAAAAAATCCTGTCCTTAAAAAAAATGATTTTTTTTTGAAAACCAGTTGCCAAGAAATAGTTTGTAATACTTCGAGAAAAATATTGTAACTTTGTGCAGCGCATGGCTGTGATAATTTTCAAATAACGCGTAGAATTTCTTACGGAAATTGGTACATACTTTTTTTATATTAAATGATGATTCTTTTAAGCATGATTTTTTTAAACCCCAGAAAATATAATCAAATACCTAATAACTGGACTTTATTTTGTTTCATTATGATTATTAATTTGAGCGGTTAATACTGAAAAGTTCCACAGTGAACGGTTTACAAGTATCTTTAAATATTGGAGGTACTGAAACGACACAAAGCATAAATGCCCGGGTAAGAATTCGAACCCGGTACCTACTACTGCGAACACTATTTTGTGATACAACTGCTTTCATGCAAATGCACAAATTTACAAATATCTGTAATATTGCATTACTATTTCTGTTCCATTTACAAAAAAAAAGTGTCGCCGCTTTACGCGTTAGAAGGGAAACTTCACAGACTAAGTGTAGTTCTATGTCAGCTCAAATCTGTGTTTTCGGCGGTTAACCTAATGGATAATATAATTTGATATGTAAATTCTTGATTCGAAGGAGTTTTAGCTTTAATGATTGTACAGTACAAATACAGGTTATTCGTGAATTATGTCTCTTAAGATTGATATAAACCTGCATTAGTGTGAAGATGCTTCAGAATAACGCGTGTAAAGTGTGATTTACGTATCTGTAGTCACAAGGCCTCGCCATATAAGTGCAAATAGACGCCATTTCGGTCCTATTTGCACTTCTGTGGCTAGGCTTTGTGACTGCGGGTATGTAATCGCACATTACACTCTCTTCCTTTTCGTTATATATATATTTTTGGGTTTCATTCTGAAGACGTTATTGCTTTGATTTACCCTGCGAAGGTGATTTTTTGTTTCATAACCTAACTAAACTTAGGATGGTATTCCAAGACGTTTGGGGAAAGATAGTTTATAAGTAGGGGCAGCCATTTATCGCGAACAAATCTGAACGCTTATTAGACTGCAACAAGGTACACCGGCACCAGAGGTTTCTTCCTTGTGATTGGCGGCCGTCTGCGGGAAATGTCGTTGCCTTTTTTTTTAACCGAGCCACTCAGGACGCGTTTGCTTCCACGCTGAATTGCTCTGATTGGTGTTGTATCGATCGACATGTACCTGAAAGAAATTCACCCAATCACGAAACACAGACGGTGCTACAGTGTTTTAACTTATAACTAGTCTCGGAATCTTTTCGCGAAAGAAATGTATAAGCACTGACTTGTTGGGATATAATCGTAACCTAACTCGTCGGCAGTATTCCTGAACGTGTCCAAATCGGATCTCAGCAAGAGAACAAATCGGCAACCATTTAAATAAACGGGGCCCTGCGCAAGGCTAGAAACGGTTTCAACACATTCTAGCGACGTGTCACAACCATCGATAAAATTGTTACGACAAAAAATACTGGAGGTATAACAGCACCACCGTACAAAAATATAACTTTTTTTCTTTCTAAATTTTTCAAGTACCTACTTTTTAAGTCGCGATTGTTTGTTGTTATGACTAGAGACCGGAAAAATTCGCGGATTCATTCGGCGATAGGCTAAAATTAAAATACATATACCTCTTAGATGATTTTCCTATTGGCTTACTGTTCATCTGGACGAATCTCAACGAATTATAAACCCTCAACCAAAGAAGAATCGAATCACAGACAAACCAGCCGAGATGACTTACAAGTCGGCAGCCAATGAACTTGCGTTATTTGCCCAAGTGTACAGGGGAAGGCCATCGAAACTGCGAATTTTTACGGTCCCTAGTTATGACCATTAAAGTATACATATTGTATTCCAGGATAGTTTCGCTATTATAAAGCTTCAATCGGCACACCAACACACTTGTTACGTTCCCCAGATGATCACAAAAATGACTGTATAAAAGTTAATGGCGCCAAACTTAAGTCCGCCATCTGGACTAAACCATAAAAAAATAGCCCCGCGCATGCGCGGAATTCGGGCAATAAACGTCAACGGATAGGACACCAAAATCCGTCTCTAAAAAATACGGGACTGGCCGTGTCCTATCTTGCTCTAGGAATACGGTTAGGGTACAGGTGTAGCATATACAACACTTAATCCCTTATTTTTGTGTCTTGGAATACCGGCCTAAGTGTATTTGCAGGAGGGGTCCGGGCTAGGGAGGGACCTAGGTGCATCTCAAACCTAAGCCTATGCGCCTGGTCATGCTGGGATCAGCCATGCAGGGAGAGGGTCGCATGCATCATGTGCTTTCTGCGGGCATTGGCCAGCCACGGCAGCGATTGAAGCCATGACTTAACTCCCCTGTCTCAAATCTTGATTAAAACTACGTCAAGCAGGGTCCAGGCAAAACCCTGGGCACAGACATGCGGGATGCAGGAGAATACAGGAGACAAAGGATGGTCTGAATGAGGAGTTTTTCGGGTATAAAAGAGCACCATACGAGGGTTAGAGGCACTTACACCCTAGATCCACTTTCATCTTTTAATTAACGTCTGAGTATTGACATATTGTTCCGCCAACTCAGGAACTTTAGGCAGCGGATTCGTATATTCGTGACCTTTGACCTCTGGCGTTATGTAATTCCTCGAATATTTCCCGAAAATGTTGTTTCCCTCCAATTTCCTTGACATTCCTCGTTTTCCCCCTAACAAACATTACCCATTCCTCCCAAAAAAATTCCGTTTTCCCCACAAAATTTCACTATTAAATCTTCCCCGACCCTAAAATTCCTAAGTAGTCATCCATATCTCCTATCAGTAGAGACCTGAAACATTCGCGGATTCATTTCGTAAAACTGCTACAATTCAAATAATTATACCTTAGTGCTGCTTCTGCCATTGGTTCACTGTTAATCTGGAGTAAAGAGGGCGCATTAGAGACCCTCACTCGTAGAAGTGTCGAATCACAGGCTACCCAGTCGAGACGCCTCACGAGTTAGCAGCCAGTTAACCAAAAAAAAGTATCGAATCGCAAGCGTCCCAGTTGACAGGTGTCACGGGACAATAGCCAATGAGCAGGTGGCATTTGCCTGAGTGTGTAGGGGATTGTGGATTCTATCCTAGAGGTCATCCAAAGCGCGAATTTTTACAGTCTCTAACTGTAAGTTTCTCCCGCCCTACCCTAAAGGGCGCACATGTGGGAGCGGAATGTGAGAATGCCGGCCGTAGGTCGGAATAATCTGTAAAAAAAAAAAAAAAAAAAAAAAATCACCCTTAATTCACGAAGAACGCTGGTTACGAACTATCCAGGGATCTTCATAATTTTACGGCTTTCTTCGTAAATTCACGGACATTTGATTTGAGTTCAATTACTTCAAACATGAATCCAAAAGAATATTTTAAAAAAAAACTGGTTGAATCCACAGTGAAAACACTCTTGCCTTTGTTTAGAACAAAACATAAAACTCGGAAGTCGAAATACGACGTTGAGTTTCTACGAAGATTCAGTTATCGAAAATTCAGGGACAACCCTTCGTTTATTTGAGGTCGAATTCTTCTCTGTTAAGTCCGTAAATTTGCCGTGATTTCCAACAGCCCGAATGAACAGAAGTCGACCACAAACACCAATGTATATTTCGCGGATTCATTTCACGACGTGTTAGATCCCACACACGTTTACCTTCATGCTGCTTCTAATATAGGGTCACCGTTTTATGAGAAGGACTCTGAGCCAATGAATAATTATTATTTAAAAAAAAAAAAACAGAATTATAGACTCGAAAATATTCCAGTTAACAGGTTTCACGTGTCAGAATATACGAATGAACAGGTGAAATTTGCCCGAGAACGTAAAATATTGTGCAGTCTATCCTAGTGGTCACTAAAACCGCATATTTTCCCAGTCCCTACCAAATGTATGTAAACATCTGACCAACCATGTGTGACCCGTGGCGAAGGAGGAATATAGCTATTGTTATTTCACTGATTTATGAAAAGATAGTTGCCTAAAATATTAATGACCAGCGTTTGCGTACTGGTAGCTCAGTGACGCTCACTCTGAAAATATTACAAGGCAGATTTTGAAAAACAAAGGACCACTTACTGCAGCCGTTGCCATGATCAGACTTTCGACAAATTTCAAATTTCTATCTATTTTATTTTTCAATTTACCTACTACCCAAAATCATTTGCAACTACCCCCTCTCTCTTTGTCTATTCATATAACCTTTATCCTTCCAAACTAATACCTAGAGACCTGCAAAATTCGCGGATTCATTGACCTCTAGGATAGACTCCATAGTCCTTTAAATACTCGCGGAAATGACACCTGTTCATTGGCTACTGACGCGTGAGACTTCTCAACTAGGCTGTCCGTAATTCGGCACTTTCTTGGTTTAGTGTTTCCCATTGGCTCACAGTTCCCCGGAGCAAAATGTGGGCCAATCGCAGAAGCGGTACGAAGGTATAGTTGTTTTGATGCTAGCCTATCGCGAAATGAATCCGCGAATTTTGCATGTATCTACGCAATACCATTGAATATATTCAATGGTAATACCTAGAGACCTGAAAAATTCGCGGGTTTTTTCGTGTTATGCTAAAATGCAAATAATTATACCTTAGTGCGGCTTCTGTCATTGGTTCACTGTTAATCTGGAGGACTGAGGGCCAATTAGAGACCCTCACTCATAGAAGTGTAGAATCACAGGCCACCCAGTCGAGACGACTCACAAGTCAGCAGCCAATGTACAGTTGGCATTTGCCCGAGTGTGTAGAGGATATTGGAGTCCATCCTGAAGTTCATTGAACCCGCGAATTTTTCTGGTCTCTAGTAATACCTAATACATAGAGATAGAAAATCTCGGGTGAGTTCTCACGACACATCGATAGCACAGATGAACACAATATGCTTCCTAAGACGAAACATTTGCGACGTCTCGGGAAGCAAGATCTGTTCCCGTCATCAAGCACAAACAGGCTCATAGTCGACACTGTGACATGCATTGCCAACTAGCAATGACATAAGTTCAAAATTGTGATTTAAATCGATCTTTACCATTGCAAGTATCATTCAAAGAACCAAGTAATGTCTCATTACTAGAGACCGGAAAAATTTCGCGAATTCATTTCGCGATAGGCTAAAATACAAATAGTTATACCTCAGTGCTGCCTCTGCTATTGGTTCACAACTCATCTGTATGACTCTAGGCCAATGAGAAACGCCCGACCAAAGCTTTATCGAATCACAGGCTGCTACGTTGAACGTTTCACAAGACAGCAGCCAATGAGTGGGTGACATTTGACCGAGTGTACGTAGAACTATGGAGTTCATCCTGCAGGTCATTGAACCCGCGAATTTTTTCGGTCTCTACTAATTACTATAAGCATGAGGAATTGAGACCTACTGGCTACACTGGAAAAAAAAATTTCCGTACTTTTAAAAGTGATTCCATTGTAAACAGTTTGTCAAGAAATAGTTAATAATAACACAATAAAAATATTGTAAACTTTGTACAACACATGGCTATGGTTATTTTTGCATATATGAAATAAGTTTTTCGAATAATACTAGGTACTTCATAAGAAAACTGGCACATAATTTTATATTTTAATTAATGTATAATTCAAAATTTAAAAAAACACGGAACAGATAATAAAATATTTAAAAAATGGACTGTTTTATAATGCTGATTAATGTGCTGTTAATACTGGAAAGCCATTCAAGGAACGGTTTACAAATAACAACAAATAACAAATAATAATTAGAGGTACTGGGACAACACATAAAGCATAAATGTCCGGGTAAGAATCTGAACCCAGTATTACTGCGAACACTAATTTTTAGTGATGCTGAAACCAGCCAATAGGAAAGTATATTTGGGTATAGTAGGCTGTGAATCTTAGCCTTACATCAAAAAAAAAATTCGTAAAATTTCCTGGTTTCTTGGTATAAAATTTTTTGATTCACCGTTCGTACGAAGTCTTCGTCTGAGAATAATTTATTTTTATTATATCATTAATTAAATCAATAAAAATTAAGTGTGATGAAAATCATGAGACACAGTTTTTTTTTTTAGGATTTTAGGAAAACCTAATATTATTGATTAAATGAAAGAAACTAAAAATTAAGTATTTGAAGACGTAGGCACGGTTAATCCAGAGTTGTATAGGTATCAAAAGCTAAGACTTCATAAAAATTAGTCATTAAGTACAAAATTTACAAATATCTGTAATTTTACTTGAATATTTCTGCTCCATTTACAAAAAAAAAAAGTAATATACATCGAAGAAGTGCCGGATGTACGGTCAGCCTACCTAATTAGCAACACCAGGAAAACTGTGCTAGCAAAACTTAAAAACCAGCTGAATGAAAGAAAAAAAAAAAAGCCGTGATCTTGTTTACGACAAGTTATTGTCGGCATGAGTAGTATATAAAAGGGCAAGCTGGGACAGGGTCCAGGGTGAGGAGCGAGGAGACGGTCCGCCATCTTGGATTTGTGACGTCACGGCGGCAAAAATTCCTCAAAATTCCTCAAAATTGACTCAAAATGACTCAAAATTTCCCGTTTTAAAAAAAAAATTCCCGTTTTCGAGGGAAAAATTCCCGTTTCGAGGGAAAATTTCCCGTTTTAGTCCTTAAAAATCCCAGCGGCTAGAAATGTCCTGATAGAGGCATAAGCATCCTTAACTCAAGCCTCAGTTAAGCCTCTATCAGGATGTGACCTTGACCTTTGACCTTGACCCAGACGGCCATCTTGGATCCACCATCTTGGATGACGTCATTTCGTTTTCTCGAACATTCCGGCATTGTGTTATCCGCCATTTTGAATTATGACGTCATCGTTGCAATTTTCGTTACGGCCGCCATCTTTAAATTTATTATCCGATTTTAATGAAAAAAATTTAAAAATTATAAAAAAATTTAATAATAAAAAATTTAATAAAATATTTAAAAAACAAACATTTACGACACGGAGCTCGGAGTCCTCGGTTCAAACCCGACGAGTGCAAAAAAAATAAAAATGGCATCCGATCCTTCCCCCCGCGGTGGCTGCAGGCATACTGACTCCCACCACTTTTTTTTTCAAAGCATATATATCGTCAGGTAGTATGTCGTCATGTCCGCCATCTTGTCCTCGTCTGCTGGAAGCCATCATCAGTGTATCGTCGGCGAGAGTGCGCTGACGCCATGTTAGTTTAATTCTTATCCGCTAGAGTGCAGTAATCATTTATTATTGCTGTGACACCCGACATCTTGTCATTTGGCCGCCATCTTGAAAATCCATAATTATTTAGCTAGAAATTCGGAAAAATTCCAAAATTCATTAAATAAATTTGTAATCTATATACTGATCGATTAGGTCGACTAAGGTCCTTGGTACGATCTAGGGCGATGCAAAAAAAATTAAATATAACATCAATTTAACATAATATTAACAGGTTCGAGGAATTAAACACCACAAGTTATTTTACAAACATAATATTTATTACATAATTTCTATTCTACTACAGGATCATTTGCGAAAGCCAGCAATCTTATAATCATTTAGTTCCGCAGCGGTGTGAAATGACTAATTCTTAGCTCCAATCGGTTTATACTAGACAGAGTCCAGCCAGAACCTTTACAGACATAGTCCACCTCTTCTTGACAGAGTTTCTGGATACCGTTTTTAACAGTTTGCTTCACATCGTTAGAACTGTAAATTACTGCAGCCGATGTCTTGAATGCACACTTCTTCACTTTGTCATCGAACGGATATGGCTTTCCATATATACAGTCCAACCACAAGTTATATTTCAAAGGTCCGTTTGTTGCTACATCATCAGTAAGCTGATTGATTATGTCCTCTCTGATATCATCAAGAAAATTACAAATGTCTTTCGACTCACCTAACGTATTTAAATAATAGTAGTCCTTCAATGTTCCACGAAATGCAGACTGAGCCAAGTAGAAGCCATTATCGTTCACTTGTAATGCGCCGAACACAGTCTTAGGTTTATTTTCCTGTTCAGACGTCATACCAATCGGTTGCTGCACATCGGTTTTCTTGCTTGTACGCTCACGAGCCTTCAACCTAAACCGAGGAGTCGAAATTTCTGCAGGTAGTTCAGCAGTAGGCACACGGACTTCACCTTTACATTTTTGCGCATGTCGTCGCAAATTATCAATTCTAGTAAACCATTCATGACACTCATCACATCGAAACTTCATGCGAGATGGATTCTTCGTGCATTTGCTCCGCTCATGTCTTCGTGCATCATGAGCAAATGCGAACGACGTATCACAGTAGCTGCAAGGATACCGTGGTGAAGAAGACGAACCTTTCAGACCCGATCCAGATACTGACGTTGCCGCAGTTGCACCATCTCCAGGCATACTCTTATGAACATCAATGCATCGTTGTTGCGCCGAAACCTTTACTTTCTGCCGAACAGCAGGACCTTTGCATGCCTTCATGTGCGTTTTCATATTATCTTTTCTGGCAAACTGCTTATGACATTTCTCACAAACAAACATTTTACGATATATGTTCTTGACACATTCGCTCCTCTCGTGTCGCCGAGCATTGCTGTTGTTTGAGAAAATCTTGTCGCAGTAACAGCACCGATGTTCGCTAGTTGTCAAATCAGCATCCATTGAAGTCTCCATCGAGGTCGTATCGTCGATCGTCGTGGTTTCCTGCACATCCAGCTCAGTAGTCATTAAGCTATCTTCTGCTGGTGGTATCACATCTGTTGAAATCTCCTCCAATGTTGACGTCGTCGTCGTTGCCAACGAGATCTGCTCCACCATTGTCGTCGCTGACGTCAAGGTTCCCGTAGACGATGGTACAACGTCCATCGAGTTCGGCGTTAAAGTCGGTAAAGATGCCATCGAGTTCTCAAGAACAGGTAATTACGCGACTTATGTACCAGATGAAATAATCTAGGTGATCCTTACACCGTCGTTGACAGTAAAAAACTGAGCGACCTGCTGTCTAGGACTCGCTTATATACATGCACCGGATGGAATAATACGCTAGTCAAATCAAGAATCATTTACAATAATACTAGAGTCAAAACAACATTATACATAGAAGGACCATCAACGAAAAGGCAGCACATTTGGAAGCACCGACAACGAAAAGGCAGCACATTTGGAAGCACCGACAACGAAAAGGCAGCACATTTGGAAGCACCGACAACGAAAAGGCAGCACATTTGGAAGCACCGACAACGAAAAGGCAGCACACTTGGAAGCACCGACAACGAAAAGGCAGCACATTTGGAAGCACCGACAACGAAAAGGCAGCACATTTGGAAGCACCGACAACGAAAAGGCAGCACGTTTGGAAGCACCGACAACGAAAAGGCAGCACAATTTGGATGCACCATCGAATAAGGAAGCACCGACAACGAAAAGGCAGCACATTTGGAAGCACCGACAACGTAAAGGCAGCACATTTGGAAGCACCGACAACGTAAAGGCAGCACATTTGGAAGCACCGACAACATAAATGCAGCACATTTGGAAGCACCGACAACGAAAAGGCAGCATATTTGGAAGCACCGACAACGAAAAGGCAGCACATTTGGAAGCACCGACAACGAAAAGGCAGTACATTTGGAAGCACCGACAACGTAAAGGCAACACATTTGGAAGCACCGACAACGAAAAGGCAGCACATTTGGAAGCACCGACAACGAAAAGGCAGCACATTTGGAAGCACCGACAACGAAAAGGCAGCACATTTGGAAGCACCGCCAACGAAAAGGCAGCACATTTTGGATGCATCATCGAATAAGGAAGCACATTTGGAAGCTCCATCAACTAAAAAAGGCAAAAAGGAAGCACAAGTTACGAGATCTAAGTCTTAGTAAGAAATCATAATACAAGAAATAAAAACATTACATTTTTATAATTTAAATTATTTATTTTATTGCTTTACATTATACAAATGCAAGTAAAACAAGTCATTATTGTATGTAGCCAGCATTCCTCAGTTCCTTGAGTATGAAGGATATTTCTTTGATGCACGAATAGTTTCCTGCACAAAGCGAACCATGTAGAAGTCTTAGCCGGTCAACCAATAAGTTTGGATCTTTCCATGATGTGTAATCATTCTCTTCTACCACCATCTTCCTTGCACCTTTATAATATTATGATCTCTGGTTTCTTCCGTTTTACCACCAACCTCAGGGTAACTTTCATGTTTGAGACGGTGATCATCACAAGCTTAATCAGATTTATTTAATATATCACGTCGTTTCCATCGTTTCGGTCTCAGGACACCGCCACATTCTTCGATCTTGGCAGCTTTAGGTGCTTCATCATAGTCTATGTCTTTGTCAACAACCTCAGAGTCACTGTAACAATCACCGTAGAAGGAATCGTCTTCACCCAATTTACTGTAATAATTCGATGTTGATGATGTTGAAGTGTCTTCATCGTCTTCATGCTTCCTTTTTAGGAGTCCATCATTTTTACAAAGTAGGAAAGATCTACTTGAATTCGGCTGGAATATATTCTCACTTTTCACGTTAAGGATTCTTCCATTGTCTTCATTCTTCCGTAAATCATCAACCTTCTTCAATATAAGTTCTTTGTCGAGATCGGAAGAGCCAAGAAAATTATTGTCGTAATGCAGATCACTCTTCCTTAGGCTAGTAGATTCATCGTTGTCCTCTAGCTTGTACGCAGGCTTGGCGCTACAAGTTCTGCCATGTCTTTTTAGGCTCTCTCTCCGCGTAAACGACTTGCTACATCGAACACAACTTATCATATTACGCAGTGGATTTTTAACACAGTCATTCTTCTCGTGTTGTCTTTTATTCTTTCTCAAGATAAACTCTTTACTGCAAACTTACACCTATGTTCTTTCGATACAGCGTCAGATCCCAAATCGGAATTCATATTAGTTACTGAGACTAATGCCAGATACCAATTGAGTGTTTTAAATTAGATTCAATACTTAAATAGAAATTTTTTCATATTTCATCAGCGAGAATTAATATATCTCATGCAAAAGTACTTTATGCATGTAGTTCTGCTTTTCAACAACAGATGTCGCCACATGTTGCTTGCAGGTAAATAATATTTAGTTCTTTTATGCGGGATGCGGGATGCTCACTAACGATCGCAAAACAAGGATGGCTTCGCTAGACTCCAAGGAAAAGGAAGTTCGTCTTGCATGTTGGTGCTCCACAGATGTCTCATGGCGTAATATTAATTTGACTGAGTAATGATATTTGTTAATTCCACCTGATAAAAATATTGCAAGTTTAGATTTAGTAGCAGAAATCATCGAATTAAATGTAACTCCAAATAAAATGACATGTCTCATTAGACCAAAAAAAAAATCCATGCAGAGACCGGTTTCTCACAATAGTCAGAAACACTTGAAGAAACCAAAGGAATGATTGCAAGAACACGGGAAAAACCATCAAAATATTGTTAAGAATAATCAGGAGCACACTGAGAAAACCACCATAATATTAACAATAATAATCGGAAGCACACGGAGAAAACCATCATAATATTTACCAGATTAATCGGAAGCACACAGAGAAAACCACCACATGTTTTCTTTGATATAAAATTACAAGAAAAAATATTTAAAAATAAAAATAAATTAATAAAAAAATTAAAAAAATAAAAAAATGCATAAATTTCTGGCTTGTACAAGAACTCTATCTTTGCTCAACAATGATAAGTTTACAAGCTATCAGAAACTGTTTATGCATTTTTTTATTTTTTTTTTATTTTTTTATTAATTTATTTTTATTTTTAAATATTTTTTCTTGTAATTTTATGATATCAAAGAAAACATGTGGTGGTTTTCTCTGTGTGCTTCCGATTAATCTGGTCAATATTATGATGGTTTTCTCCGTGTGCTTCCGATTATTATTGTTAATATTATGGTGGTTTTCTCAGTGTGCTCCTGATTATTCTTGACAATATTTTGATGGTTTTTCCCGTGTTCTTGCAATCATTCCTTTGGTTTCTTCAAGTGTTTCTGACTATTGTGAGAAACCGCTCTCTGCATGGATTTTTTTTTGGTCTAATGAGACATGTCATTTTATTTGGAGTTACATTTAATTCGATGATTTCTGCTACTAAATCTAAACTTGCAATATTTTTATCAGGTGGAATTAACAAATATCATTACTCAGTCAAATTAATATTACGCCATGAGACATCTGTGGAGCACCAACATGCAAGACGAACTTCCTTTTCCTTGGAGTCTAGCAAAGCCATCCTTGTTTTGCGATCGTTAGTGAGCATCCCGCATCCCGCATAAAAGAACTAAATATTATTTACCTGCAAGCAACATGTGGCGACATCTGTTGTTGAAAAGCAGAACTACATGCATAAAGTACTTTTGCATGAGATATATTAATTCTCGCTGATGAAATATGAAAAAATTTCTATTTAAGTATTGAATCTAATTTAAAACACTCAATTGGTATCTGGCATTAGTCTCAGTAACTAATATGAATTCCGATTTGGGATCTGACGCTGTATCGAAAGAACATAGGTGTAAGTTTTGCAGTAAAGAGTTTATCTTGAGAAAGAATAAAAGACAACACGAGAAGAATGACTGTGTTAAAAATCCACTGCGTAATATGATAAGTTGTGTTCGATGTAGCAAGTCGTTTACGCGGAGAGAGAGCCTAAAAAGACATGGCAGAACTTGTAGCGCCAAGCCTGCGTACAAGCTAGAGGACAACGATGAATCTACTAGCCTAAGGAAGAGTGATCTACATTACGACAATAATTTTCTTGGATCTTCCGATCTCGACAAAGAACTTAAATTGAAGAAGGTTGATGATTTACGGAAGAATGAAGACAATGGAAGAATCCTTAACGTGAAAAGTGAGAATATATTCCAGCCGAATTCAAGTAGATCTTTCCTACTTTGTAAAAATGATGGACTCCTAAAAAGGAAGCATGAAGACGATGAAGACACTTCCACATCATCAACATCGAATTATTACAGTAAATTGGGTGAAGACGATTCCTTCTACGGTGATTGTTACAGTGACTCTGAGGCTGTTGACAAAGACATAGACTATGATGAAGCACCTAAAGCTGCCAAGATCGAAGAATGTGGCGGTGTCCTGAGACCGAAACGATGGAAACGACGTGATATATTAAATAAATCTGATCAAGCTTGTGATGATCACCGTCTCAAACATGAAAGTTACCCTGAGGTTGGTGGTAAAACGGAAGACACCAGAGATCATAATATTATAAAGGTGCAAGGAAGATGGTGGTAGAAGAGAATGATTACACATCATGGAAAGATCCAAACATACTGGTTGACCGGCTAAGACTTCTACATGGTTCGCTTTGTGCAGGAAACTATTCGTGCATCAAAGAAATATCCTTCATACTCAAGGAACTGAGGAATTCTGGCTACATACAATAATGACTTGTTTTACTTGCATTTGTATAATGTAGAGCAATAAAATAAATAATTTAAATTATAAAAATGTAATGTTTTTATTTCTTGTATTATGATTTCTTACCAAGACTTAGATCTCGTAACTTGTGCTTCCTTTTTGCCTTTTTTAGTTGATGGAGCTTCCAAATGTGCTTCCTTATTCGATGATGCATCCAAAATGTGCTGCCTTTTCGTTGGCGGTGTTTCCAAATGTGCTGCCTTTTCGTTGTCGGTGCTTCCAAATGTGCTGCCTTTTCGTTGTCGGTGCTTCCAAATGTGCTGCCTTTTCGTTGTCGGTGCTTCCAAATGTGTTGCCTTTACGTTGTCGGTGCTTCCAAATGTGCTACCTTTTCGTTGTCGGTGCTTCCAAATGTTCTGCCTTTTCGTTGTCGGTGCTTCCAAATGTGCTGCCTTTACGTTGTCGGTGCTTCCAAATGTGCTGCCTTTACGTTGTCGGTGCTTCCAAATGTGCTGCCTTTTCGTTGTCGGTGCTTCCAAATGTGCTGCCTTTTCGTTGTCGGTGCTTCCTTATTCGATGGTGCATCCAAATTGTGCTGCCTTTTCGTTGTCGGTGCTTCCAAACGTGCTGCCTTTTCGTTGTCGGTGCTTCCAAATGTGCTGCCTTTTCGTTGTCGGTGCTTCCAAATGTGCTGCCTTTTCGTTGTCGGTGCTTCCAAGTGTGCTGCCTTTTCGTTGTCGGTGCTTCCAAATGTGCTGCCTTTTCGTTGTCGGTGCTTCCAAATGTGCTGCCTTTTCGTTGTCGGTGCTTCCAAATGTGCTGCCTTTTCGTTGTCGGTGCTTCCAAATGTGCTGCCTTTTCGTTGATGGTCCTTCTATGTATAATGTTGTTTTGACTCTAGTATTATTGTAAATGATTCTTGATTTGACTAGCGTATTATTCCATCCGGTGCATGTATATAAGCGAGTCCTAGACAGCAGGTCGCTCAGTTTTTTACTGTCAACGACGGTGTAAGGATCACCTAGATTATTTCATCTGGTACATAAGTCGCGTAATTACCTGTTCTTGAGAACTCGATGGCATCTTTACCGACTTTAACGCCGAACTCGATGGACGTTGTACCATCGTCTACGGGAACCTTGACGTCAGCGACGACAATGGTGGAGCAGATCTCGTTGGCAACGACGACGACGTCAACATTGGAGGAGATTTCAACAGATGTGATACCACCAGCAGAAGATAGCTTAATGACTACTGAGCTGGATGTGCAGGAAACCACGACGATCGACGATACGACCTCGATGGAGACTTCAATGGATGCTGATTTGACAACTAGCGAACATCGGTGCTGTTACTGCGACAAGATTTTCTCAAACAACAGCAATGCTCGGCGACACGAGAGGAGCGAATGTGTCAAGAACATATATCGTAAAATGTTTGTTTGTGAGAAATGTCATAAGCAGTTTGCCAGAAAAGATAATATGAAAACGCACATGAAGGCATGCAAAGGTCCTGCTGTTCGGCAGAAAGTAAAGGTTTCGGCGCAACAACGATGCATTGATGTTCATAAGAGTATGCCTGGAGATGGTGCAACTGCGGCAACGTCAGTATCTGGATCGGGTCTGAAAGGTTCGTCTTCTTCACCACGGTATCCTTGCAGCTACTGTGATACGTCGTTCGCATTTGCTCATGATGCACGAAGACATGAGCGGAGCAAATGCACGAAGAATCCATCTCGCATGAAGTTTCGATGTGATGAGTGTCATGAATGGTTTACTAGAATTGATAATTTGCGACGACATGCGCAAAAATGTAAAGGTGAAGTCCGTGTGCCTACTGCTGAACTACCTGCAGAAATTTCGACTCCTCGGTTTAGGTTGAAGGCTCGTGAGCGTACAAGCAAGAAAACCGATGTGCAGCAACCGATTGGTATGACGTCTGAACAGGAAAATAAACCTAAGACTGTGTTCGGCGCATTACAAGTGAACGATAATGGCTTCTACTTGGCTCAGTCTGCATTTCGTGGAACATTGAAGGACTACTATTATTTAAATACGTTAGGTGAGTCGAAAGACATTTGTAATTTTCTTGATGATATCAGAGAGGACATAATCAATCAGCTTACTGATGATGTAGCAACAAACGGACCTTTGAAATATAACTTGTGGTTGGACTGTATATATGGAAAGCCATATCCGTTCGATGACAAAGTGAAGAAGTGTGCATTCAAGACATCGGCTGCAGTAATTTACAGTTCTAACGATGTGAAGCAAACTGTTAAAAACGGTATCCAGAAACTCTGTCAAGAAGAGGTGGACTATGTCTGTAAAGGTTCTGGCTGGACTCTGTCTAGTATAAACCGATTGGAGCTAAGAATTAGTCATTTCACACCGCTGCGGAACTAAATGATTATAAGATTGCTGGCTTTCGCAAATGATCCTGTAGTAGAATAGAAATTATGTAATAAATATTATGTTTGTAAAATAACTTGTGGTGTTTAATTCCTCGAACCTGTTAATATTATGTTAAATTGATGTTATATTTAATTTTTTTTTGCATCGCCCTAGATCGTACCAAGGACCTTAGTCGACCTAATCGATCAGTATATAGATTACAAATTTATTTAATGAATTTTGGAATTTTTCCGAATTTCTAGCTAAATAATTATGGATTTTCAAGATGGCGGCCAAATGACAAGATGTCGGGTGTCACAGCAATAATAAATGATTACTGCACTCTAGCGGATAAGAATTAAACTAACATGGCGTCAGCGCACTCTCGCCGACGATACACTGATGATGGCTTCCAGCAGACGAGGACAAGATGGCGGACATGACGACATACTACCTGACGATATATATGCTTTGAAAAAAAAAGTGGTGGGAGTCAGTATGCCTGCAGCCACCGCGGGGGGAAGGATCGGATGCCATTTTTATTTTTTTTTGCACTCGTCGGGTTTGAACCGAGGACTCCGAGCTCCGTGTCGTAAATGTTTGTTTTTTAAATATTTTATTAAATTTTTTATTATTTAATTTTTTTTTATAATTTTTAAAAAAAAATCATTAAAATCGGATAATAAATAAAAAAGTTAAAGATGGCGGCCGTAACGGAAAATGCAACGGTGACGTTATCATCCAAGATGGCGGAACACACAACGTTGGAATTTTCGAGAACACACAATTACGTCATCCAAAATGGTGGATCCAAGATGGCAGATCCAAAATGGCCGCCGTGATCTAATTGCCCCGTTACGTTATGTCCCGTTACGCTGTGTCCCGTTACACTGTGTCCCGTTACGCTCATCCAGGATGGCCGCCGTGATGTCAGAGATGGACGTGACGTCAGAGATGGCGGACCGTCTCCTCGCTCCTCGCCCCGGACCCGTGTCCCCGGACATACTTTCCTATACTACTGGCATGCCATTTCACGTTATTGTTTGCGCATTACTACGCAAATATTTACGCTCGGCTAAACAGTTGATAATTTTTTTCGTATCAACATGTGGAGTCTGGAGATAACCTCTGACAGCTCGCTTCGTCGAACCGACTGGAGATGATATCCCATCGAAGGTAAGAGACTTCCTTATCGTGGCATGAGGTAGCAAGAATTGGACGTCATCAAGTACAAATTTTCTTGGAACGTGTTTCGTTTCAATTGGAAAGGAAAAAATAAAATATCCTTGTCCTGGTTTTTGTGGTAAAAGATTGATGAACGCATCCACTACGACAAACGATCAATTAAAGCAGAAAAATATATATTTGGCTGGAATGTTACTTTTTTTTTATTCTCAGAATGATTTTTAATGATATCAAAATAATGAAAGAAATACGTAACAGGAATTGTAAAAAAAAAAAAAAACCTTGCTCTAAAATTTAGTTATTTATTACTATGCCAGCTATCATGTTTCGCTGGAGTGGATAAAGTAATACATTGATATTATCAAATTTTTATTCGTTGTGAAAACACAGTTACTTAACGAATGTATATTAAATTCCGTTTATAGATTAAACGCATCTGACACGGGTTACAACCATGGTATGAATAGGAAGTAGGTACAATAATTTCGCTTAAATATCTGAAACCTGGATACGTTCTGTGCATTCCTAGTGGTTCCAGGAAGTGGATATATAAGAGAGCTGAAGCTATCTGCAGATTCATAAAAAAAGGGGGGAGGGGTATATTGCGGTCATGAAAGATAAAATTACGTATTTGTTTACTGGTGTATATCCCCGTGCTTTTTTTCCGGTGATTTTTTACCCTTTAATTATCACATCATGTAGCTAATAAATTTTTTTTATCATCAATCGTGAAATAGTTATTGGTTGTGGTAGAATAAATAAATTTGATTATGTATGTGGCACATAGTGTTGGTAGAAGTGGGTTTTGGTAGAAACTGGAGCTCACCTTGTATTGGTTGTGAAAAAAAAAGTGGTTTTATTGTTGTATCTCCGACTGTCACCACCATAGCGAGATAAATATATATACCAGTTTTTAATTATAATCATAAGCTTTTAAACGCGAAAAGTTTTATCAAACGTGTTTTTGCCTGTTGCTCGAACAAACAGACAAATATTTATTAATATAGAAATTCAATAAAAATTCAGTAATTAACTATTTTCTTTCAAACTATTTTAAAATCTATAATAAAAAAACTATCTCTATAATGATATCGAATTTGTATGGATTAACTGTATTTTTTTTTTTTTTTTGCTAAAAAGGGACAAATTCATTTGAGTTCGTTTTGTATTGATATATATACAAAGATGATGATATCATGATTCGCTCGATTTGTTTTTAATTTTTTTATCTTTCCATTATTGTATTCCTGGAACTCTTGACTTCTACTACATTCTTACGTCACTTATACTACATTTTTACGCAAACGTGTACAAAAAAATATATGATTAGAGACCCGGAAATTGCGCGGACACTTTTCGTCGCAACATAGACTGCGAACATTGATACATTTGCACTTCCTTGATTATTTTATCACAATTGTCTCGACACTCCTCTCTAAGACCGTGGGCCTGTCAATTACCAGCCGGCAGTAGAGAGACCGAACCACGTAGACCCTCTCAAAGGAATGATGGGTTCTAACAGTAAGAAACCAGCCAAATAGGAAAGCATATTTGGGTAGACTAGGCATAGGACTGCGAATTTTAGCCAGACATAAAAAAACAAATCCGCAAAAATTCACGTTTTCTTGAACGCATGAAATCATATGGTATAAAAGTTTTAGATTAACTTTTAGTATGCAGTCTTCGTCTGAGAACAATTAATTTTTATTATAAAATTCATTATATCAAAGGTTTACTCAAAACCATCAGACCGAGTTTGTTATAGGTTTTAGAAAAACCTAATTTTTATTGATTAAATGAAAGCTATACTAACAATGAAGTATTTGAAGAGAAGGCTACATACGAACGATTAATCCAAAGCTGTATATCTACCACATGATTTCATGCTTTCAGTACATGCTAGACTTCATAAATATTTGTCATTAAGTTAATAAAAAATTTTAAGCAACTATTGTAGTAGAAAAACTTTTATAAACAATCAATACTGGCATATTACTAATTTATTGTAAAATTTTGAGCCAATTCCGAGAGAATAGTGGGCAGAGTAAAAGATAGCACCTCGAGAAAACATACCATAATTCTTCTATCAATATATCATAGGGTCTCTAAACCTGCCTCAACCAGTTCTAGGATGGGACACGTGATTTTCATTTTCATTACCTCCCTGCTAACGGGACGCTAAGCTCTCTTAAAAAAAATTATTGTGCCAAATATGGCCAATTTGAGGTTTGAGATATGATTTCACTCAAGCGACTAACAAATCTATGGACGACCTAAGTGCATATTCAAGCCTAGTATTTGATAATCCTTTGCACGCTATCAACGTGAAACTGTTAACTTTACTGCGAAATAGGGGAATTTCACTGGACATCAGTTGCAACAGCTCCATTTTGAATCTGTAATGAGCGGGTTTAACAGTATTTATTTCCCCAGTGAAATTTCCATATTTGCAGTATCTTTTAAGTTTCACTTTTACATAAAATGCAGATGAGAGTGTTTCTAAAGATTTGTTGCTAGCGAGTCATATTGACAACTGGCACATATTTGGTAAAATTAAAAAAAAAGCTTGTAAGTAGTATAGGAAAGTATGTCCGAACGCAGGCGCCAGGCGCTGGAGCCGTGTGTACGCCCGCCATCTTAGATTTTTGACTTCACGGCGGTCATCTTGGATGACCGTGACCTTTGACCTTGACATTGACCTCGGCAGCCATATTGTATACGCCATCTTGGATCCGCCATCTTTAAATCGAGCGCCCCACTCACTCATAATGAAATTTTCGTCACGGCCGCCATATTGATTTTTTTCTGTTCCGCTGGAGGCCACCATCTTGTATACCGTCGACCGTGTTTCTGCTGTTTGTTCCTAGAGAGCGCCAGTGTCGCTCTGTCTCATCACCTACCAGAACTATTATGGTCATTGGCAAATTAAATTTATTTTTTTATGCAAAATACATTGGAAGCGCTGTGATTCGAACCATCACAGCTCTGATCTCTAGGTTGGAAAACATACGCCTTTAAACGCACGGCCATCGAGACATTTACCAGACTGAGAATAAAATAAGGTATATATAAAAATAACATGCATATTCGGACTTGTGATTTTTTTTTAATTTCAAGTAATAATAGCATCGCCTGTTCGAGATAGAACCACCATCTTGTATTAATACGTAACTGTTGAAATTATCGTTACGCCCGCCATCTTGAAAATCCGTAATTTTAATACTAGAAATTCCGAAAAAAAATTCCAAAAAATATTTTAAAAATTGCGTACTTCAAATTTTTAGTTACTTAAACGATTTTGGTCCTCTGTTCGATTCCCGGCTCTTCATTGCTTGAGCGATGTTTCTGGAAATGTTTCATCCACATAAGGAATGTCACCTTGTCCATGTATCTACTTTTTGTAATAGTTACAAAAGTACCATGAGGAAACCCGGTCTTGAGTTTTTCAGGAAGTCTCTTCCCCTTGAAAATTATAAAAGGTGGGATATAATGTCCACTAGCAGAGAAACGTGGCACAATAGTTGTTAGGACTCCCCTTTCTGAACTTTGTATTTGGTAGGAAACACGCCCCCCAGTTTTTCCGATGATTAGTTTTGTACCGAGCACCATAGACAAACCAGACTCGTCACAATTGTAAACTCGAGACACATCTCTGTCAGCCCCTGTGATCTTTAGTGCACTATTAAGACGTTTTAAATAACTTTTAATTGCTGTTCTGCTCATGGAGCTCTTGCCAAAGAAAGTCCAGTTGGTTTCCTTAATGTTATATCTGGGTGTCTATTACGAAATACAGAGAACCAATCTTCACCATCTAATTTATTCTTACTATCGAAATTGTTTGGTATCCCATTTTCTTTACAAAAATCAAAAGCTATCTCCCTCACTTCTCTTGGAGTCATTCCAAACCCCATTTTCTCTAAATTGTGCAGATGCTCGACTAAAGCAGCTTCATGCTTTCCTATAACTGTATTCCTTCCTAAACACTTGAATCCTGGTTTGGTCACACTTTCAGTCAAATGGCGACGTAGAGTTGTTCTTGGAACGTCAAATCGGAGAGCGGCTGTCTTAATAGGAACTTCGTCTTCCTTGACTGCTGCTATTGCCTTTTGCATGGACTCTTCACTCCAGTAGCCATGAATCTGTAAGCAAAAAAAAATTCAATCATAAATGTAATAGCTACAATGGATTATCTATTTTGTAAGAACATGTTCGTACTCTCCGCTACTACTCAGAACCATATTGTACTTGTGTCTAATTTGATATGGTAAACTAGATCCTTAATGACTCCAGATTATAACACTTGGTTTTACTACATGTATTCGTAACTGTAAAATCATGTAATAGCATCCCAGATTTTCTACTACATAGGTGTACAAAGGTTAAAGTGTATTCATAAAATCAACAGATTGTAGATATGTAGATAATATGGGGTCAACCCGGAATTTCACATGTCATACACTTGATGAACGCTGCCACTTAATAGTGTTTTTTCTGAGGATTTTCCAGCATTCCTTACAAATGCATACCATTACTGCTCCATCTACATCTCACTCCACCCCCACTGACACTAAAGACATCAGTTGTTACTCATCGTCAAAATTTTTCACAGTCACAATCCCAATGTGTAATTTATGTTTTTATAGAGTAAACTGGTACTGTTTTATAAATTTGTACTGCATACCGATATGAAGTGAGGCCAAAGTACAATTTTCAGTAATATTTTAATGGCCATAAAGAGTCAGAATTAAATTGCAGACTTTAATTTTCATTCCGAGGTAAATAGCCACTCCGGGGTAACATGACCACTTATGTACACTGATTCAAAATCACTTAGTTGAAAAATACTAGGATACATTACGGACACAATATTATTTTTTTACTCTTAAACTAGACATGACAAACAACACGTAACAATGATTAAACAGACTTCATGTTCTGCCAAAAATATACTAGAGATTTTTAAATACTTACCTCTCTGTTAACTCTTCATTAAAATAAATACGTAAAAAAGTCGTGTTGTGCCACACACGTGCGCACCGTCTAACGAAACATGAGAGACTAGCTGCTCGCTAATGATAAAGTTTCGCCTAACCTTGAGCGACGCGCTGAAGGTCAGACAGTCACTCGGGGTTGCTGTGCCAACTGTACAAAATAAAAAAACAGTTCAGGTGGCCTTTTTTCCCCTGTGGACACATTACCCCGGTCTACTGTATACGTTAGAACGGAGCCTGCAGAAAATTCTTTACTTTTCTAACAATTTCTTTTTTAGATTACGAGAATTGTACTTGTGTTTAAAAAAAATTACACGTCAAAAATATAAAATTTACTAAATTACTGTATATGTATTCATATGAATTCTTTTACAGTCTACGTTCTATGATGTTTGAATATTCCGGTTTATTTTTCCGCATTGTTGGCTATTTTTACACGCTTTATATTAGTTTCACCTGTATGTTTGTATGTTTGTAACCGACTCCTTTGGGTGCGATTTTGACCCACTTTAAACGGCCAGATTTAATTCAAACTTTATAGATTTATCGAGGACCAATGACAATCCACTAATTTGATAAGATTATTAACTTTGAAACTCTGTCTATGCTAGGTTTAAGGGAAAATATAAACCTGGTATTTGGTTAAGAAGGGAAAATGGGGGGGGGGGGGGGAGGAGTAAAATATTACCCGACAGCTGTAGCGCCTGTTAGAAGAGCCATAAAATGAAAGTGGCGCATAGATATAGATCGCAACACGAGCGAGAACATGCGAAGCTTAGAGCATGCGGTATAAAATGAGCGTGTGTAAGGCATCGCTATTGATTATTCAACACCCGTGGGGGGGAAAAGGTGGCGCGGAGTGGGGGTAACATGCTTTATCTTATCTGCTAACCTTCGGCCTCGTGGGGGTACTGGTCATGATATATGCAACCAGTCTCATCCGAGATGTAGAACCAACCTTTCGGAGGGACAGCATATTTGTTTCGTGTTTTATGAACACAACAGAAATCGGCGATTAAATAATTCTGCTTTCTTATGCTAATCGTATATCTCTGGACCACACACCGCAATTAACCTTGTCACGTGCTCATCGTTCAAGGCTCCATAATCGCTAGAAAAAAATTAAGGAAAATTATAACCAGAAAATACATTAATATTTGGTTGGCTTGTATTAAAATTTTCCATCACAAAGCATCTTTTGTTAAAACTATAGTATTACGTAGATATAAAACACTTCAGAATCTTGACTGCTATAATGCGCGTTCCTTTTTTAAAATTCAACTCTTTATTTATTATGCGTTAAGACATGTTAAGTATCCTTTATATTAATTTTTTTATTGTTTATTTAATACTTGCTGGTATTTTTTTGTTTTGTATTTGTAAGTTTTTTTTTTTTTTTCATTTTCTTTGTAAATTGTTTTAGTTTCAATTTGCACGGTTTCAGTGTCCGTTTTATGTCCTCGCTGTCGACAAGTTGTTGAGGCTAGGTATCACGAGCTATTTTTATTTCGTCATTACTTTTATTTAAGGGCTAGTTATACATTTTGAACTTTATAGCTCCCTTGCATTTGTTCTTCTGCTACAAATCTTTTGAACAGATGTACTCTCAGAAAATATTAATGGAAGTACAGCAGATGCAAGAGAAGTATCTAGTTAAAAATTAAAACTATCTCTTAAAAATAACAAAGATAAAACAAATAAAAACATAACATGTGAGAACGAGCCTTAAGGGTGAAAAATATAAATCGAAATATTACATTTTGTTTTCAACATTTTTTTGTGTCATAAAAATATATATTTTTTTCAATTTTTATATTGAAAAAACGCCTTGTTTAAGGCAAAGATCACACAATAAGATATTTTTTTAAAGCCCCCGTACATAGGGACCGGAAAAATACGTGTTTTCATCTTGCGATAGGTTACAATACAAACACGTTTAACTTCATGCTGTTGCAGTGATTGGGCCAAAATTTGCATGAGGGACACTGAATCAATGAGTAACTTTCAAAATAAGAAGTATCGAATACCAAGCAACCCAGTTAACAGGTATCACGAGTCAGTAGCCAATGATCAGGTGTTGTTTTCCCCAGCACATAGAAAATTATGGAGTCCATCCTAGAGGTATTTGAGAATGCGAATTTTTCCAGTCATAACTCAGGATTAGAGACCTGCAAAATTCGCGGGTTCAATAGTAGTATAGGATAGCCGGAGCTGGGACAGGCGGCAGGCGGTGGATTGATGATTGTCGTCCGCCATCTTGGATTGTGACGTCACGGCGGCCATCTTGGACTCAAAAATTCCTCAAAATTCCTCAAAATTGACTCAAAATGACTCAAAATTTCCCGTTTTCGAGGGAAAATTTCCCGTTTTCGAGGGAAAAATTCCCGATCCGAGGGAAAATTTCCCATTTTATTCCGTAAAAATCCCAGCGGCTAGAAATGTCCATATGTAGGCTTAAGCATCCATGTCTACAGCCTCAGATAAGCCTCATCATGGATTATGACGTCACCGTTGCAATTTTCGTTACGCCCGCCATCTTGAAAATCCGCAATTTTTATGTTAGAAAATAGGGAAAATTTTTAAAAATCATAAAAAAATTTATTTCATCGAATTAAATAAAAATCTTAAAAACCACTGTTGCAGTTATCGTTACGGTCGCCATCTTGGATTATATAAATGTTGCATATTTCGTTACACCCGCCATCTTGGTTGAGTTACATGTCATTCTTACACTTTACGTTACGACCACCATATTGGATCCTATTAATGTTGCAATTATCGTTATGGTCGCCATCTTGAAATTTAGTCACCATCTTGAAATTTAGACGCCATCTTGGAAATCCGTAATTTTTATGTTAGAAAATCGGGAAAAATTCCAAAATTCATCAAAAAATTAACTTAATAGAATTCTGATTGATTATATCGATGTACGTCCTTGGTTCGAAACCGGTGAGGTTAAAAAATAAAAAAATCAGATCCTTCCTCCACAGAAGCCACCTACAGACTGACCTACCACCACCAATAACTAGGTATTTACCATCAGCTGGTATGACGTCATGTCAGCCATCTTGTCTTTGTCCGCTGGAGGCAACCATCTTGTTTTCGTCTGCTAGAGTGTGCTGGAGACATGTTAGTATAATGTTCTGTTCACCATAACTTTGACCTTGACCTTGAACTTTGACCTTAACCTTGAACTTTGACCTTGAACTATGACCTTGAAATTTGACCTTGACCTTGAACTTTGACCTTGACCTTAAACTTTGACCTTGACCTTGAATTTTGACCTTGACCTTGGCCTTTGACCTTGACCTTGAACTTTGACCTTGACCTTGAATTTTGACCTTGACCTTGATGTCCATCACGGATCCGTCATTTTATTTTCAGTACATGCTAGTGGTCATTGCCACCATCATGTTTTCGTCTGCTGGAGGACACCATATTGTGTGTACTCGTCTTACCATCATGCTAGTTTTATTCTAACATGCTACAGTGCAGTAATCATTTATTATTACTGAGGTGCCCACCATCTTGAAATTTGACCGCCATCTTGAAATCATGTAATTATTTAGCTAGAAATGCGGGAAAATTCTAATAGTCTCCGAAAAAATCAATTATTAATTTACAAATTGAATCGATGGATCCCTGTCCACGGTTCGATTCTTGACCAGAGTCAGTTGTAACTAATTATTAAATAAATGTTAGGTTCTGTTTTCCATTACCTTTCGCGGAGTTTATTAATCATTCACTCTACGAAAATCAACTCAAGTCAATATACCGGACCAACGAATTAAATCAGTGCCGATTAGCCTATTATGAAAGTCTAATTTTTCAATAATCTGAATAACATATAAGCCGTTCATGTACAAAGCCACACATATAGATCAATTGTCTTCAGTCCATGAGACCGAGTCATGTCATTATCAGACGTATAGGCTAGTCATTTCAGGACCACATGACCTTCGTAATCCATCGTGACATTTTTATACATTCTAAAGGACCAAGTAACCTTGTTAAATATTTTAGTAACACCAAGAGGTGATAAACTAGTATATATTCAATCACTACATTTTGTACTACGTGCAATCAACAAAAAAGGAAGCACCAACAACGGAAAGACAGCACCACCAACGAAAAGACAGCTCATTTGGAAGCACCGACAACGAAAAGGCAGCACCGCCAACGTAAATACAGCACATTTGGAAGCACCGACAACGAAAAGACAGCAGCGACAACGAAAAGACAGAACATTTGGAAGCACCGACAACGAAAAGGCACCACATTTGGAAGCACCAACATCTAAAAGACAGCACCGCCATCGAAAAGGCAGCACATTTTGAAAGCACCGACAACGAAAAGGCAGCACCGTTATTGTAATTAATCCGAGTGCTTGCGATCATTCCTGCGGTTTCGGTCAAAGGTCAAGGTCACACCCATCAAATATGGTCGCCGTAACGTCGCAATCCAAGATGGTGGACCGTGAGAAATCTGAGAAGCACTAGCAGGAAGGATGAACTTCCTTCTCCTTGGAGACTAACGAAGCCGTCCTTCTTATGCGATCGATAGTGAGCATCCCGCATATAAGAAATAAATATTATTTACCTGCAAGCAACACGTGACGTCATCTGATGTTGAAAAGCGGAACTACTTGCAGCAAGTACCTTTGCATGAGATAAATTAACTCTCACCACTGAATAGTGCTATTGTAGTCAGTTAGAGACATGAAGTTTCGTAGCCGCGCCGCCAATTAGTCATGCAGTCTCGTAACCATACGTTCTGGAAGCTTGGTAGTCCTATAGCCTCGGGATCACGTAACCTTGAAGACTTGCAATCGCATAGTCTCGTAACCTCATGGCACGTAGTCTCGTAGTCATGATGCATTGGAGCCTCGTAGACTTGAAGCTACGTAAGCAAGTAGCCTTGTAATCTTATAACATAATGCTGATGGAGCAGATGTAGCAAAAGAGAAAATTCCGTCGAAGACAAATGTAGTAATTGGAGCCTTGTAGACGAGTAGCTTCGTAGTCAAGAACTCATGCAGACTTGTATTCCTGTATCCATGCAGACACGTAAACTCGTTTTCTAGAGGCTTCGTAGATCTGTAGCCTCGCAGTCTCGTCAACTTGAAGATTCGTAGTCACGTAGTCTCGTAACCTCATGGCTCGTAGTCGCGTAGACATGATGTAATGGAGCCTCGTAGACTTGAAGCTACGTAGGCAAGTATCCATGTAATCTTATAACATAATGCTGGTGGTGCAGTTGGAACAAAAGAGAAAATTCCGTCGAAGACAGATACGGCAACTGGAGCCTTGTAGATGAGTAGCTTCGTAGTCAAGTACTCATGTAGACTAGTAGTCCTGTATCCTCGCAGTCACGTAAACTTGTGAACTAGAAGCTTCGTAGCTCTAGCCTCGCAAGCCGTGTATAACTCGTAAATATCTAGATCATTTTAGACTCGTAGCCATGTGGCCTCATAGTCTCTTAGACTCAAAAGAATTCTAGCCAAATATATTTAGAGCCAAAAGACTTTTGGAACCAAAAGACTGTTGGTGACAATGACTGATGGAGCCAATGAATATTGGAGCCAATGAATATTGGAGTCAATGAATATTGGAGCCAATGAATTTTGGAGCCTGTGATCATTCCGTTTCCTGCGTGTACGTTCCGTTTCCTGTGTGTACGTTCCGTTTTCCTGCGTGTACGTTCCGTTTTCCTGCGTGTACTTTCTGTTTTCCTGTGTGTAAATTCCGTTTTCCTGCGTGTACGTTCCGTTTTCCTGCGTGAACATTCCGTTTTCCTGCGTGTACGATCCGTTTTCCTGCGTGTACGTTCCGTTTTCCTGCGTGTACATTCAGTTTTCCTGCGTGTACGTTCCGTTTTCCTGCGTGTACCTTCCGTTTTCCTGCGTGTACGTTCCGTTTTTCCTGCGTGTACGTTCCGTTTTTCCTGCGTGTACGTTCCGTTTTCCTGCGTGTAAATTCCGTTTTCCTGCGTGTACATTCCGTTTTCCTGCGTGAACATTCCGTTTTCCTGCGTGTACGATCCGTTTTCCTGCGTGTACGTTCCGTTTTCCTGCGTATACCTTCCGTTTTCCTGCGTGTACATTCCGTTTTTCCTGCGTGTACGTTCCGTTTTACTGCGTGTACCTTCCGTTTTCCTGCGCGTACATTCCGTTTTTTCTGCGTGTACGTTCCGTTTTCCTGAGTGTAAATTCCGTTTTCCTGTGTGTATATTCCGTTTTCCTGCGTGTACATTCCGTTTTCCTGAGTGTAAATTCCGTTTTCCAGCGTGTACGTTCCGTTTTCCTGCGTGTACATTCCTTTTTCCTATGTGTACTGAGTTCATGGTCTATATGTCTGATATTGACATGACCCGGTCTTGCGGTCCGTGCCTTTACGATAACGGTGCTGCCTTTTCGTTGTCGGTGCTTTCAAAATGTGCTGCCTTTTCGATGGCGGTGCTGTCTTTTAGATGTTGGTGCTTCCAAATGTGGTGCCTTTTCGTTGTCGGTGCTTCCAAATGTTCTGTCTTTTCGTTGTCGCTGCTGTCTTTTCGTTGTCGGTGCTTCCAAATGTGCTGTATTTACGTTGGCGGTGCTGCCTTTTCGTTGTCGGTGCTTCCAAATGAGCTGTCTTTTCGTTGGTGGTGCTGTCTTTCCGTTGTTGGTGCTTCCTTTTTTGTTGATTGCACGTAGTACAAAATGTAGTGATTGAATATATACTAGTTTATCACCTCTTGGTGTTACTAAAATATTTAACAAGGTTACTTGGTCCTTTAGAATGTATAAAAATGTCACGATGGATTACGAAGGTCATGTGGTCCTGAAATGACTAGCCTATACGTCTGATAATGACATGACTCGGTCTCATGGACTGAAGACAATTGATCTATATGTGTGGCTTTGTACATGAACGGCTTATATGTTATTCAGATTATTGAAAAATTAGACTTTCATAATAGGCTAATCGGCACTGATTTAATTCGTTGGTCCGGTATATTGACTTGAGTTGATTTTCGTAGAGTGAATGATTAATAAACTCCGCGAAAGGTAATGGAAAACAGAACCTAACATTTATTTAATAATTAGTTACAACTGACTCTGGTCAAGAATCGAACCGTGGACAGGGATCCATCGATTCAATGTGTAAATTAATAATTGATTTTTTCGGAGACTATTAGAATTTTCCCGCATTTCTAGCTAAATAATTACATGATTTCAAGATGGCGGTCAAATTTCAAGATGGTGGGCACCTCAGTAATAATAAATGATTACTGCACTGTAGCATGTTAGAATAAAACTAGCATGATGGTAAGACGAGTACACACAATATGGTGTCCTCCAGCAGACGAAAACATGATGGTGGCAATGATAACTAGCATGTACTGAAAATAAAATGACGGATCCGTGATGGACATCAAGGTCAAGGTCAAATTTCAAGGTCAAGGTCAAAGTTCAAGGTCAAGGTCAAAATTCAAGGTCAAGGTCAAAGTTTAAGGTCAAGGTCAAAGTTCAAGGTCAAGGTCAAATTTCAAGGTCAAGGTCATAGTTCAAGGTCAAAGTTGAAGGTCAAAGTTCAAGGTTAAGGTCAAAGTTCAAGGTCAAGGTCAAAGTTATGGTGAACAGAACATTATACTAACATGTCTCCAGCACACTCTAGCAGACGAAAACAAGATGGTTGCCTCCAGCGGACAAAGACAAGATGGCTGACATGACGTCATACCAGCTGATGGTAAATACCTAGTTATTGGTGGTGGTAGGTCAGTCTGTAGGTGGCTTCTGTGGAGGAAGGATCTGATTTTTTTTTTTAACCCTCACCGGTTTCGAACCAAGGACGTACATCGATATAATCAATCAGAATTCTATTAAGTTAATTTTTTGATGAATTTTGGAATTTTTCCCGATGTTCTAACATAAAAATTACGGATTTCCAAGATGGCGTCTAAATTTCAAGATGGTGACTAAATTTCAAGATGGCGACCATAACGATAATTGCAACATTAATAGGATCCAATATGGTGGTCGTAACGTAAAGTGTAAGAATGACATGTAACTCAACCAAGATGGCGGGTGTAACGAAATATGCAACATTTATATAATCCAAGATGGCGACCGTAACGATAACTGCAACAGTGGTTTTTAAGATTTTTATTTAATTCGATGAAATAAATTTTTTTATGATTTTTAAAAATTTTCCCGATTTTCTAACATAAAAATTGCGGATTTTCAAGATGGCGGGCGTAACGAAAATTGCAACGGTGACGTCATAATCCATGATGAGGCTTATCTGAGGCTGTAGACATGGATGCTTAAGCCTACATATGGACATTTCTAGCCGCTAGGATTTTTACGGAATAAAATGGGAAATTTTCCCTCGGATCGGGAATTTTTCCCTCGAAAACGGGAAATTTTGAGTCATTTTGAGTCAATTTTGAGGAATTTTGAGGAATTTTTGAGTCCAAGATGGCCGCCGTGACGTCACAATCCAAGATGGCGGACGACAATCATCAATCCACCGCCTGCCGCCTGTCCCAGCTCCGGCTATCCTATACTACTTTCAATTACCTCCAGGATAGACTCTACTACACTCTACACACTCGGGAAAATGCCACCTATTCATTGGCTGCTGACTTGTGAGTCGTCTCGACTGAGTGTCTGTGATTCGACACTTCTTTGAGCGAGGGTCTTTAATTGGCCCTCATTAATCCAGATTAACAGTGAACCAGTGGTAGAAGCAGCGCTGAGGTATAATTATTTGAATTGATGCATATCAGGTAATGAATCCGCGAATTTTGCAGGTCTCTACGTCATGCTGAATTACAGTTCTAGGCATTCACAAAATAAAAATAAAAATTAATTCTATAGTGAACGCAAATGGATTCAACAGGCAAAACTATTTGCAGCAGTCTCAGTCAATATTAAATCAAGGTATTCCATTCAATCATATGCTATGCTTTACCGAACACAAATTTTGCATGATTAAAGAAGAGGAAATTGTTATGACCTAACAGCTGTTGAAACGTAGATGGCGACTTACGTTTTTTATCCTTGCACATCAAGCAAAATGAAAATAAACCGTATTTGGCACGGGAATGTAACGAGATTCGCAGTGGAGAATGTACACAGGAAGGTGCAGGGAATATAAATGTGAGGGAGAACATGAAGAAGGATACCACACAGGAAACAAAATGCTGTGCCTTTACAAACGTTTCCTTTGGAAACCAGTTGCCAAGAAATAGTTTGAAATCACAAGAAAGATATTATATCTTTGTACAACACATGGCTATATCGAAATAATACTGAGTAGGCATACTTCTTACGAAAATTGGCTGATAATTTTATATTTTAATTTGTTTTATTAAAGCATTCTTTTTTAAACCTTGGTTAATGTAATTGTATATTCAAAAATTTGACTTCATTTTGTTGTGCTTATTAATATGCGCAGCTATTCAGGAAACAGTTTACAAATAACTTTAACTATTGGAGGTACTGGGACAACACAAAGCATAATAAATGCACGGGTAAGAATCCGCATGCATTATTACTGCGAACACTATTTTTTTTTGTGATACAATTGGTTTCATGTAAATGTACAAATTTACAAATATCTGTAATTTTACATGAATATTTCTGTTCCATTTACAAAAAAAATATTAACAGTGAAAGGGGCAGGTGAATGAAAGGAGTGGAATGTGTGTGTGTGTGTTGGTGTGTGTGTGTGTGTGTGTGTGTGTGTGTGTGAAAGGGAGAATACACACGAACCAAGAGGATATCCCGACAAATTTATTTTTCTCGAATACATGAGATAGTTGGTAAGGACATTTGGTTGAATTTCCAAAGGAATGGAGATCGGACAATGAACGTGTCTTTGCCACAACAATGGATGGAGTTAACTAACATTTCTTTCGCCGGCGTCATGTGCAAGAACAGCATACTCAGCGGTGAACCTACAGTTCACAGGGACTAAAGACACACCCGAACAGTTCCTAAGTTCTTCTAAGTTTGCCGATCGCTCGTGAAAAAAAAAAAAAAAAAAAAACACTTTATATAACAAGGATTTGTGTATTTTACGGTCATATAGTATTTTAAATAACGCTAACCTAACCTAAACTACCCTCCCCCCCCCCCCCCAAAAAAAAAGAACTATTATTTATTTCACTGACCTAACCTAACTTTTACTTCGGTAAACTTCGGAACTGTTCGGGTTGTGGTCGTGGCTTTCATCCCTGTGAACTGTAGGCTATCCACGCTCAGCTCTGAGCGACCAGCGCTCGGGAATCGAATCATCCGGTTCGAGAGCGATGACGCGCAAACATCGATCCATCGCGAGTGATCGCCTCTCGCCAGTGTGGCCACCCTCACAGACTTCCTTTGGTTGGATATATTTTTTTTTCTCTCTCGTAGCTTCAGTTCTTCGGAGATCACTTCACCACTATAACGCTTGCACAATCTGACGGGGTCCTTGGAAGACCAATGCATAGAGACGAGAAAAATTCGCGGATTCACTTCGCGATAGGATAGAGTACAAATACTTGTGACATTATTTTGCTTCAGTGATTGGGCCACAGTTTATCTGAAGGACTCTTGGCCAATGAAAAATCTTTAACAGAAGAATTAGCGAATCACGGTCATTCCAGTCAACAGGTGTTACGAGTCGGTAACCAATCAGCAGATGTAATTTGCACGAGTGCGTAGAGGATCATGGAGTCTATCCTTTAGGGATTTTAAATCGCGAATTTTACAGGTCTCTACCAATGCATCACCGCCCACTGAATCACGAAAGACCATCCGGCATGTTCTGTAGACCAGTGCTTCCCTAATTTTTTTTTTCGGTCAGGGACCCCTATGATCAACTTTCTTTTCGTCGAACCCCAACTCCTTCAAAGAAAGTTATTCGACAGTCAATGTGAACATTTCAAACGAAATTTATTTTGTTTACACTTTATTGTTAGAAAAAAATCCTGACACATAGTTCTTTCCACGTTGTAATGTACAATAATGATACGCCACACAGTGATTTCAAGGTTTCGGCAGATGATTTGGTACAGTATTCGTTATCGAATGATTTTTATTTCCTGGTGACGCTAGAAAGGTAGTGTAAGCATGGGAAATGTGCAGTAAGGACCAAATATATAAAGGACGTTCACTAATCGTTGGTGGTTACAGCCGTTCGCTTAGAATCGTCGTGTGTGTTTTCGGGTTCAGCGCACGCAGTTTACTCTCGAAACCACGTGGCCCCAGCCTCCGCGGGGCAGCTTTTAGGAACCGCTGCTGCAGGTGGCGGTCTGCACTAGCGTTTATTTTCATTTTTAACTGGAGAATTTTTTTCTCTATTGGTAATCAAATTAACTTATTATTCACACATCTTATAAATAGAGACCTGCAAAATTCGCGGTTTCGATGGCCTTCAGGATAGACTGCACATACCCCTGTACACTCGGGAAAATAACGCAAGTTCATTGGCTGCCGACTTGTAAGTCGTCTCAGCTGGTTTGTCTGTGATTCGATCCTTATTTGTTTGAGGGTTTATAACTGGTTGAGGTTCGTCCAGATGAACAGTAAGCCAATAGCAAAATTATCTTAGAGGTATATGTGTTTGAATTCTAGCCTATCACCGAATGAATCCGCGAATTTTGCAGGTCTCTACTTATAAACCATACAAACCACTATCCATATACTTAATAAAAATGTTAATCGAAAGACATATTCCCTGTCAGAGCCTAGATCATTCTCTAAATAAATCAAATCCTTGTTCGATGCAACGCTCACTAACACCAGCCAGAAGAAGGAAAAAGCACCACGCTCGTTGGAGACTACAATAAAAAAAATTATTTGGGACATAAAATACAGGCTACGTTAATCTTCAAGCATGTAATCGCTCATGTTTTAGCATGTACATTTTCGTGATAGTTACACTATTTAGTATTCGTGAAAGAACAAAGAAATATGTTGCAGTCTCTTGATATATCTCAAGAGAGATTTAATAATTTACTCCCCAGTAAAGAATAGACACTGAAACTGTCCTTGTCCTTCCAAAACAAGAGAAGTAACTTCCCCGACACTCTGTGGACGGTCTTAAACAATTGGAAAAAATTATAAAAAATATTTACTTGTAACTCGCGCAGAAAACCAACTCGACCCAAACACCGCCTACGATCCAAGTGCCCGGCCAATTAACAATATTAGCAGAGATATTAAAAGCAGTATTAAATGTGAACGCAATGAGTTCACCGAACAAGACCTTATGTAGGTGCTGTATAAATACTGAAATAATTTACAAATTAAATCTAACATACTTTATATCTATTTAGAAAGTTTACAAAACATTGACAAACGGCCTGAGCAGTTTCTTGGATATAGAAATACTTTGTATGTAAAATTATGCCTCCCATTAAAAAACACCTATATAATAAAATATAAATATTTTTCAAACAATCTACACGCACAATTATCCTTAACATACTACTAAAAATTATTGACCATAAGTTCACTACTGCAGTCTATAAAGTTTGATTGGGAGGCGAGCTTATTATACTCTACATTACTACCGTTCCTAAAAAAAATTATCACACATTGATTCGTAGAAAGCAGCTACGCAGACATTTGTCCGGACGAGTGTCTGCAGCACAAACAGCGACGCGCACTGTGGCACAGTTAAACGAGAGAAGTTGCTTGCACACCTCGGCGTAACGCCTTTTGCCACGTCTTTAAGGAGAAACTTATTAAGCAAATAAATAATCACGTCCTCCGGATCAATTACGCAACATACCTTCGATGGACTGCGTCTGTACATAATACGTGAATAGAATAAATCGCCGACATGACGAATCTAAAAATGGGCCCGATGTTGTAGGCATTTATTGTTTTATCACTGATGGTATTCGGCTGGGGTATTTCAAAATCCATTGCCAGTGATTTCAAGGCAGCCAGCTACGAAATAAGTGTAATCTCTAAAGCAGGCGAGGGCAAAAAAAAATTTGGTCTTTGTCAAAAACCACACGTAGCGATGGCGCACCAATACGCTTAGTACATCCCCCGATGTTCCCGAAGGTTAATATATACGGGTGCGTGTTGTCACACGCGGGTCCGCCATCTTGACGACATCGGCTCGAGGATACAGCAGTTTCTGTATTCATGCGCGCTGCACTTTCAACCTGTTAAATTTCCGTTGTGTGATGCGTGAATATTTCATTGCAATTCTGGTGCATACCCAAATTTCACCCTCAACGCGCCTAAAGAAGTATAACCTCAAAAAAATTGGTTGTCTGTAAAGTCGGTTTACGGACGATAGTTTAACGTGACAACGTTGTTACGCAGGTTGGTACTACGTAACGAGGAAACTCGCCCCTGTGGGCTAGTGGGATACCACCCGCCATACACTGCACGGACTCGGCGCGCGAATTTCAATTGATGCGCGTTGGATAGCAGATCCTCGGGTCCACTCGTGCCGAATCGCCTTTGATCGGAGCACGTGGACGTGGTCGGAAGTTTCCGAGCCGCGTTTCCGATTCAGGATGTCCAGAATATTCCTCGCTGTTTTAGTATGGAGCGCAGCGAGTATATAAGCAGGCTGCTAGCACGAGTTCCACAGAGTCTTCTCTCAACCGGCTGCGTGAATAATGCGGTGACCACGACCCGCATCTGCGATCATCGACGCCGAAAGGCTGCCCGCTGAGGTCTTCAAGCTGCGCATGGATGCCGAAAAAGGCGGTAAGAGAGGCCGCAAATTATACAAGTCAGTAGTAGTAGGAAAATACCGGTTCTGGGACAGGCGCAGGATCCAGGATCCGGCGGCCATCTTGGATGACGTCATCTAATCCGTATGCTAATCCATGCTAATCCGTATGCTAATCTATGCTAATCTATGCTAATCCTTGCCAATCTATGCTAATCCATGCCAATATATGCCAATCCGTATGCCAATCTATGCTAATCCGTATGCCAATCTATGCCAATTCGTATGCCAATCTATGCTAATTCGTATGCCCATCTATGCTAATCCATATGCCAATCTATGCTAATCCATATGTTAATCCATGCTAATCCATGCTAATCCATCCGCCATTTTGTATTTCTAGAAATTTCCACCAACTTCGAATCGTGACGTCACCGTTGCACTTTTCGTCACGGCCGCCATCTTGGATTCGAATTTTTTTTTTTTTTTCGAACTTCAACTTTTCGAAATTCGATGTAATCATCAGCCGCCATCTTGTTTCGTTTGCTGGTGGCCGCCATCTTGTGACGTCATATAGTTCTGTTGGTCGCCACCAGATAGCAGCAGGGATTATTTTATTTTTTTCTTTAACTAAAATATTTTCAGTGCCGAGGCTGGGATTCGATCCATGGGACGTGAAAACGTCCAGGATGTCGTGGTTACGAGGCGGACGCCTTGACCACTAGACCACGAGACCAATTGGGATATGGTGGAATAAATAATCTATATATGCTACGTACTGACGGCAAGTTTATGATAAATGGGGGGAGGGTGTTTTTGCCTTCCTTAATGCATACCTAAGGCGCCACATTTGAAATTAAAATTATTATACAGCCGCCATCTTTAATTCCAGCACAGACTACCAGATGGCGCTAAATTCAAAAAATTAGTTGCCAGAGGCGCCGCCATCTTGGTTCTCAAGTTGGCTGGTAGATGTCGCTAGTATCGCGCGCCAAATTCAAAAATTAGTTGCCAGAGGCGCCGCCATCTTGGTTCTCAAGTTGGCTGGTAGATGTCGCTAGTATCGCGCGCCAAATTCAAAAATTAGTTGCCAGAGACGCCGCCATCTTGGTTCTCAAGTTGGCTGGTAGATGTCGCTAGTATCGCGCGCCAAATTCAAAAATTAGTTGCCAGAGGCACCGCCATCTTGGTTCTCAAGTTGACTGGTAGATGGCGCCACCGTCGCCATATTTTAGTTCATACAATCGATACCAGATGACGCCACCATCGCCATCTTTAGTTCCTAGTGTTGCTACCAGAGTGTGCCACCATCGCCATCTTTAATTCTTAAAGTTACCGCCGGAGCGCGCCACCGTCGCCATCTTTAATTCTTAAAGTTACTGCCGGATGGCGCCAAGTGTTATGTAGTCAGTCTAGACAAGTCGGGATAAGTTTGGAACCTGTAGCCATATTATTATTAATTAATAATGTATGTTTATTAAATATGATAGAGTATTTATAAAATATTGGTGTTGTGTAGAGACTCTCTCTCTTCTTCTCGTAGTGGCGGAAGACATCTCGAAGGTAGTGTTAGAATTTATGTATTAAAGCAATCACTCTAGCTGAGGAGGTTAATAACTTATAGTTACAAT